>NC_142316.1:24584988-24778738 GCF_054855325.1 Carica papaya
TAAAAAAAGATGATTTTTTGCAGATCACCTTTATTATTTATATAATTTAATTAGTTTCGAATATAAAAATCTTTTATTTTATTGGTCCTTAGGTAAATCCATGAACTCAAAGGGCTAAGCCATAACAGATGAGAAGCTATACGACTCAATTCCAACATAATTACTCTAATATAGCTAGCTCTTTTAGGGACTTGAATATTTCCTAACTATTCTGGTCCATTTACGGTTATTGCTGGAAATTCCCCAATAAAGCTGCTAGTACCAGGTGAACTCATATTGGCCAAAGTAAAAGAAAAGGAAATGGTAGAGAGATTCGGCATGGTGCTCACTAAACCTTCGTAATATCTAACAAGTCGAGTCTTATCTCGGTCATATAGAACACCAACACATAGAAAAAGAGCTGATTTGATCTTTTAGGTCTTGTGTCATTTCGATGGTTATGCTGTGATAAAGCTTATATGTGATGTATAGACTCCTGCAACCATGACATATTTGTTTCCTTTTTTTGTTGAACATAAAAAAATTGCATTCCTTTCTAAAAGAAAGAGGAATGGTACCTTTAGTCCAATATTAGAAAAAGAGCAAAAGGCGATTTGTTTGCTGAGCGATTCAGCTAACTAAACCGCACTAATGCAATTCATTTGCACTACTATCTTACAACAAATATGATTAAAACATTTATAGCTCCTACCTAAATAAAGAGCTGTGCAACAGCTACAAAATGGGAATTTGATAGAATATAGAATAAGGATATACAAGCAAGAACAAATCCTCCAAAAACCTGTCCTCAGTTCAGATTGCTGGCTGCAACTCGCCTGCATGAAGCCGGAATCGCTAGTAATCACCGATCAGCCATATGTCGGTGAATTCGTTCCTAGGTTCAATTCTTTCGAAGTCATTGGGTCCTTTTCCTCGTTCGAGAATCTCCTCCCTTCTTCCACTCCGTCCCGAAGAGTAATTAGGATAAACTCAGTCACGTTTTCATGTTCCAGATTGATTATCCCTTTTGGGTAAGTCCGGAGGAACGTCGACTTGATAGTCTTTATCCCCACTGGGTAAGTGGGAATCTAATTCATTAATTTGATTGGTCCTCCCAAACTTATATTTGAGGACCATGCCGAACCCCGCCAGAAAGCCTTGCCGCTAGCAGCGCTCTCCTTTCAGGTAGCACTGCTTCCATGTGGAGCCGAACAGAAGTGACTGTAGGGAGGAGAGCTAGCCGACCAAAGCGGAGGTTTTTTTTTCTATAAGGCTCGAAAGTCGGCCTTAGTGGTCTGACAGTGCCAAGTGGAAATATCGTCGCTCAACGGATAAAAGTTACTCTGGGGATAACAGGCTGATCTTGGATTCTGGGTTACAAGAAGAGGGACGCCTTTTGCTGCTCAAACCGCAAGGGGAAATGCTATTCGAGCAATAGTGGATCAAGGTATGCAACGAGCCGAAGTTATGATAAAAAGCCCTGAGATTCTTTAACTAGAAAGAATTCAGTTCAGATGTAGGATACCTATCCAGAAGTTTTTGCAACTCAAGGTTTATGACAAAACCTAGAAATCGATCATTGATCCAATTTGGGTACCTATATAGGATAGATCTTAACAGAAAATTGAAGAGTAATAGCAGTAAGTAATTGAGTTTAGTAGTTTCTCATATAAAATTATTGACTCTAGAGATATAATAATATGGAGAAGATGAATAATCATTTGCTTCCGGAAGAAATTGAAGAATTTATTGGGAATCTTACAAGACCCATTCGTTCTTTTTTTCTCTAACAGATGGTCAGAACTTCATCTGGGTTCGAATCCTACTGGGGGGGGGGGGGGGCACTAGTCCGACTAGCTACTGAGCAGTTCTTTCGGGTGAGAAGGAGGATATCTCTTCTATTTGTACGATTTTTTAGCAAGGTACGAAATGTATCGTCAAATATTCGATACAATTCCACAAGATCTAGTTTCGTTCAAGTGGATCCCACTCTAATAGCCCCAAATAAATTAAATACATGCATTAAGATACGAAGGCTTCTTATTCCTCAACAACGAAAACACTTTTTCACTTATTTATATACTAGGGGATTTCACTTAGAAAAGAAAATGTTCCATACTAATGGATTCGAGTTCATAATCATGGGCTGTAAATGCTCTCAATCGTTAGTAATTCTTTCTTATAAGTGTCATAACTTTATGATTAAAAACTCTGAGAACTTTTGGCAATAATCTAGAAAGAATACAGAAATAGACTAAGAACAAGAATGAACTTCGAATTCCAATGAAGAAATAATAAAAAAATATTATTTTCAGGTTCGAAGCACTTCTTTTGATGAATGCCCAAAAAAACCACTTCAAATAATGAATATTATTCGGATTTTGAGGTTTTCCCCAAAATGTGTTGAGGCGCAGTAGTTGACTGGACATCTAGGGGTAAAGCACTATTTCGATGCAGGCCGCGAGACCGGTACCAAATCGAGGAGTCGGGGCAGCATGGGTCCGAGACTATTGAAGTGAAGTTTATAATCATTATGGTTTTCTATCTTCAGATTACCAAATGTTCAAATCACCAAGGCCTTTCAGCGATTTGACGTGTCCCATCTATAATTGCCTCTGGTTTAGGTGGACAATCCGACAAATAAACATCCACAGGAATTAGCTTATCAACCCCTCGAATAGTACTATAAGAATCAGTACTAAACATCCCTACTGTAATTATACACGTGACAAAGAATCAAATTCTCACTATATTTCTTTATTTTTCTACTTCTTCTTCCAAGTGCAGGATAACCCCAAGAGGTTGTTGATTTTTTTTCAACTAATTGGAGCCCTCCCTTCACCACCTCCATGGGTGGTCCAATTTCTTTATTTTAGTTTTTAGAGGTCTATCCATTGTTGTCGTCCCTACCCGCTTCAGTCGGTGTATTGGAAAGATTGAGTCTCTTATCTTTCCCCCTGGGTGGGTGGGGAATTGGAATGCATCAGCCGGTAAAACAAATCGAAACCCCTGCTTTTTGCCAGCATGACAATAAGCACGGACTGGCAGCAAGGAGTCAACTGAATGACCAAAGCATCAGTTGCTTCTACTTGTAGCCTTCTTCGACTGCCTTGTGATTGTAACTGCTATCTATGGTTTACAGTCAATAGTTCTTAACCAACCCTTTCTCGCTGAGCTTTATAAAGCCTTAAGAGAGAAAAGGGAGTAAGGGAGACCTTCGCTTCATTATAAATTTGAACCGGACCCACTTTCTTCTCCTGCTGCGGGCGAAGTGAATCCCACCCCTTCCGCTTGTGGGGTCTGTATCAATTCACTTCAAGGAACTCTTTCTCATCTAGTCCTTCTAAGACCGATCTTTCTTCACCGAATCAGATGAGTCATCATAACTTTGCTCCTTTTAATGGCCATTCTTCGCCATCCTCCGAGGGCCCCATAGATCAGATCGTGAACTCTTTCAAACCTTTAGTGGAAAACAGCAAGGAGAGCAGCAAGTAATTGATTAAGGAAGCACGAACTCTTAGGCAAGGAGGGGCGTAGTGCTTATATTGTTTTAAAGGAGATTTCTCTTTCTCTATCTTTCTCTTTCGAGATTTGAAGTTCATGTACGCTTATTCTCAACTCGCCGAAGCAGTTCGTCGCTTACTACGCCCTTCCTTGTCTTTAGATTCTTTCTTTGTCTAATTCAGGGGGAAGGGTCCCGTTGAATTCCTAATAATTATAGAAGTTTGTTCATATAAATGACAAAAAAGAAATCACTTTTTTCGATGTTTCAAAAAAACTTCATTTCCATTTTTTAATGGACGGGATGATAAGATAGGGGGCAAAAATGATAATAAAATACGAATTTTCACGTCTTCGATGGAAGTTTTATTTTCCCAGAATGTATCCTAATTTTTTTCTGATTCGGGGGAAAAGATCCCGTTGAATTCCTAATAATTATAAAAGTTTGTTCATATAAATGACAAAAAAGAAATCACTTTTTTTGATGTTTCAAAAAAAACTCCATTTTCATTTTTTTTAATGGACGGGATGATAAGATAGGGGATAAAAATGATAATAAAACACGAATTTTCACGTCTTTGATGGAAGTTTTATTTTTCCAGAATATATCCTAATTTTGGCCTAATTCTTCTTCTGATGATCGATTCAACCGATTCGACTTTGGACTATAGTTAGCTCAGCACCAATTAAGAATCCCCAAGGAATTCCAAGAATTCTTGTTATATGCATGGTCCAACCCTCAACTCTCTTTTCAAAGATATCACAATCCCTTACGGGAAAAAAACTATTTGCTGAGACGGAAATAAAGATATCAAATTCCTACCAAGATAACTGATTTTTAAATCTTTTATACTAGGTAATCTAGTATCTTTATGCATTAAAATAATCAATTCGGTCGTTGTATTCAGACTCTATTATGGATTTCTGACCACATTCTCCGCTCTAGAAATGAGAGTCAAGCTGTGAACAAGGAAGAATCAAATACACATTGGGACGTCATAGGTTTCAGTCGTGGATGATTATCATAAGAGATTCCCAACATATCATAAGATTCATGTTCTTGAAAATCCGCACTTTTCCAAATCTAGAAAACATATGGAATTCTAGGATTGCTCATTGGTTTGAAAGCATCACGAGGGTGGTGGGAGAGAAGTCTTTCAAGGACCCGGCTTCGTCGACGAAAAAGAATAGAATCAAGGGCATGCCCGACCCGAGCTACTACTATAAATTCTAAAAAATGAGAAACATAAATAATTCACAAGTGAAAAAATTATTAGTTAATTAATTAATTTATATAGCTTTTAACTTTATTAGAAGATTGTGTTATAGGTCTGCAAATGTTAGAATGAACAAGTTCTAGTGCCTTATTACTCTCAATGGTTTTTCTTGTGGAAATGAGTTGCAATGTTATTTGTTAACAACACATTTCACATATTTGTGAAGGAGGTGAAATATGAGGAAGACCCATTACCATATTTTTTTGTTGTGAAGTCTTTATGTTGGGTCTTAAATTTACCATGTAGGCTTATATGTGTAAATTACTGTGCATTAAAAGACTACTAAATTAAATAGATCCGGTTAAAAAGTAATCTGATACGGTTAAAGGTATATTAGGTCTTAATGCATCAAATTAAAATATGATTTTTATTTTTTATGTGTACAAATTAAATATGTAATTTTTAATTTTGTAACAAGTCAAATTAGAGATACAAAAAATTTACAGGCAGGTTTGCTTATAAATATATGGTTATAGTTTCCAAATTATAAGTAGAATTTTTCTATTTTGATATCTCATAACTAGAAATAGAGAAAATGTGAGAACTTAAAAGGGTACGTGTTAATTTAAAAGATTTACTGTAGGATATGCATTCTTCCACTATGAATTCAATGATGCTTCCGTTACAGATTTAATAATTTTGATTTAATATGAGTTTGGTTATTTAGATTTCAGATTTTCTTTTGAAATCTCTACAAATGGTATCAGAGCCACCTCACATTAGATCTTTGAGATTAAAATAACTTTTGGATTCAGTTTACAGATTTTTTACGATAAAATTTTGATTAAATATATAAATTTTTTGGGATCAATTTTCGGATTCGGACATATAGATTTTTTCTTTTAATTATGGATTAAAAAAGCAAATTTGTTCGGGATCTATTTTTCTTTAGTTTTTGGAATTTTCATATATGTTTTTGGGATTACTTTTTAGAATTTTCAGATTTGTTTTTTTCGAACTAATTTTCATATTTTTCATACATGTTTTCTGAAAAACATGAAAAAAGGGAAGCTGAATCGACCTCCGCATTGTGGCTTCACAGCTGCGACCTGCTGCAATAAGTAGCTGCGACTTCCTGGTCGCGACGTGTAGAGGAGAAGTGGCGATGATGGCCATTGCATGAAGGTAGAAGAAGAAGTCCAGAAAAAGAAAAAAAAAGTTTTTTTTCTTCTAATTAGGTTTTAGGCCATTTTTTATTTTTATTTTTTTGGGATATGGGTTACACCTCACAGCAAACAAATAAAAGAAGGGAAGAAAAAGAAAAGGGAAGGCCTGCATACGCGTGGGCCCAAGGCCTAGACGAGTTCGTGCTGGGCCCAACTCAGTCTGACCTGACCCAGTCCAGCCTGACCTGGTTCAATCGACCGATCAACGGTTGAGCGGTCAATAGTCAATAGTTTATCGGTCAACGATCAACTCTTGACTTTGATGGATCAACAATCAATCATTGACCAGATAATTTTTTTTTAAAAAAAAATTAATTAATTAAAGCGGTAATAAAAATATTTTATTTATTTATATTTTTTTAAAAACATTTTTTTTGGATAATTTTAAGGAGATTATGGATATTTTTCTTCATTTTATAGTAAAATTTAATATAATTTTGAATTTAAATATTGGTATCTATGTATGCATTTTAAAATGAATCGATTTACACATGTCGCTAAAGTGACGTCTCTTGTGTTAAATTGATTTATTTTAAAATGTAAACGGTTGTATATGTATAATTTACGTGAATGTTAATCCGCCCAAATAAAAGTTAATATTTAACATGATTGTATTGCTATATGTGGTAATAAATGTGTAATAGTTATTTAGCTTTGCATGTGAACTATAAATCGACAAAAAAAAAATTATTGTTTGGCGCATTCTTACTGTCACTATTTGATTACTATGTCAAGATGTCATTTACAAGTTAATATTATATTCAGAGATAAAGTATTAATGTAGTGCTCAGTATTTTGAGATGAGATTCACCTTTATTTGAATTCATTATTATTGTTTCTAATTTAGAGATTTATATGACTAATGGTTGTTCTCTGTTAAGTTTTCGGTTCTGCTGCAAATATCTCCATGAATGTTAATTCCATTCCAATCTTAAATTGCACAAACTCCAAGATATGGAAAGATAATATTCTCGTTGTTCTAGGAGTTATAGATTTGGACCTTACTTTACGGTTCAATCAACCCGATCTGTTTACTTGTGAGAGTACCTTCGATAATAAGAGGGAGCTTGACAAGTGGGACCGATCAAATTGTATAAGTTTGATGATTATGAAACATGTTATTCTAGAAGTTTTTCGGGACACTATGTTTAATGAGATAACTATGGCTAGGGGTTTTCTTGAGGATCTCGAGAAACATTTTACCAAAAATAAGAAGGCTGAAACTAGTACATTCTTGGTGAATCTTGTTTCCATGAGATACAAAGATAAATGAAATATAAGAGAGTACAACATTATGCAAATGTCTCATACTATTTCCAACTCAAGACACTCAAATTGGATTTATAAGAAAAATTATTGGTGCACTTGGTTTTTATATATCTTTCGCAACAGTTTAGTTAGTTTAAGGTGAGTTATAACTGTCAAAAGGACTCTTGGTCCCTTAATGAGCTTATCTCTCACTGTGTTCAGGAAGAGGAAAAGTTGAAGTATGAGTAGATAGAGAGTGCTCATTTAGCTATTATTTCTAAGGACAACAAGAACAAGAAAAGAAAGAATAATAAAGATGTTATGGTTCATGCACCACAAAAGAAACAATAGAAGGAACAAAATAAGGCTGATTGTTTCTTGTGTGGAGCTGCAGGTCATAAGAAGTAGCATACCAACTATCATGTATGACGTGCAAAAAAAAGTATATTTCTTAATTTTATTTGTTTTTAATTTAGCTTCAGTACTTAGAGGCACGGGGTGGATATATTCTGGTACAACAACTTACATCAGTGTGTCTACGTAGGATTATTTGAGTTACTGAAAATCAAGTGAGGAAGCTAAATTCGTTTATGTTGCCGACGAAAAATCAATGAAAGTTGTTGGAACATTTAGATTATTGTTAAGAATTGGTTATTATTTAGATTTGAATTAGACTTATATTGTACTGTTATTTATACAGAATTTGATTTCTATTCTGCTTTGGAGAAATTTGGTTATTGTTGTTCATTTAGAAATAAAAAAAAATTAGTCTCTTTCATGATTCAAAATTGGTTGGTACTGGTTCTTTATCAAGCTACAATAATCTATATTTGTTTGATACAATTGCTTCTTTTAACGAATTCTTGTGTGTGAGTAAATGAGGTATAAAACGTAAATTAATCAATGAGAATTCCGCCTCATTATGGCACAGGCAATTAGGTCATATCTCTAAAAGTAGAATTGAGACATTTGTGTAAGAATGAAATTCTCGATACCTTTGATTTTACAGATTTGACATGTGTGTTAATTGTATCAAGGGAAAACAGACAAATATTAGGAAATTAGGTGCCAATAGGACTATAGACGTTTTACAACTTGTGTATACATATATTTGTGGATCATTCTATATGGCTTCTTAGAATGGTCAACAATACTTCATAACATTCATAGATGAGTAATCTATATATGACTACTTTTATATCATTAAGAAGTATCAAAATAATTGGATGTATTCAAAAACTTTAAACCTGTAGTTGAGAACTAACTCAACAAAAAGATTAAAACTGTCCGATCTGATCGTAGTGGTGAATACTATGGTACGTATGACAGATTAGGTGAACAATATCCGAGACCATTTGTTAGATTCCTATAGAAATATGATATTGTCTCACAGTACACCATTCTGGGTTTGCCTAGCATTAATGGTGTTGCTGAAAGGTGAAACATAACGCTTAAGGTTATGGTGAGAAGTATGACTAGTTATTCTACCTTATTTGAATCTCTCTAGGAAAAAGCATTAAAAACCACAATATATGTACTCAACATAGTTCTAATTAAAGCGACTGTAAAGACTCTTTATGAGTTTTCGTCAACAAGAAGTCTAGTATAAAACATTTGCACATTTGGGGATGTCCAATTAAGGCAAGGCCTTATAGTCTAAATAAAAAAAAAACTAGACTCAAGAATTGTCAGTTGTTATTTTGTTGGATATTCTGAAAGATTTAGGACTTATAAGTTTTATGATCCTACATCTAAGTAAATTTTTTAGATGGAAATTGTTTGGTTTTTTGAGGATGTTGAGTTTGCGGGAGGGAAAGAGAGTTCGAGACCTTGTATTTGAAGATGAATACATTGATATTCCATTGGCTACTATTGAGAATGATCAGGATCAAACTTTTATACCTGACATTGCTCAAGATGCAATTCCATACTTAGACAATGTCATTATACTTCCCACTCAAGCTTTGAAAATTATTCTAGAAGAACTCCACAACCTCAAAAACCAATGTCATTAATAAGATCCGTTAGAGAGAGAAGAAGTGCACTTCCAGTTGATTATATTGTATTTCTCCAAGAACATGAGGATGAGATTGGAATGGTGCAAAATGATTCAATCAACTTCCGTGAAGTCATGAAAAGTTCTAACTCTCAAAAATTGATTGATACCATGAATTAAGAGATTAAGTCCATAAAGGACAATGACGTATGAAATCTTATCTCATTGCTTGAATGTGCGAAATTCATTAGTTGCAAATGAATATTTAAGATCAAGAGAGATTCAAAAGATGATGTCGAGAGGTATAAGGCTCGTCTTGTTGCTAAGGGATTCACACATAAAGAAGACATCGATTATAAAGAGACTTTATCTTCGGTTTCATCAAAAAACTCTTTTAAGACTATAATAGCTTTAGTGGCACATTTTGATCTTGAGTTGTATCAGATGGATGTTAAGATAGCGTTTTCTCTATGGTTGCAGAACTACTCACTAAGGAATTGCTATCTAAGGTCTTTCAAGAGCATATTACATATGTGTTGTATCTCTTGAGGATATATAGTTTCAGTGGAAGTTTTTTACCTTAGTTGCTCTTCTGATTAAGATATGTCTTTTGATAAGCTTTGAAAAAAGGTTTATGTATAGTTGGTTATCATATTTTAGTTATAAAGAAATCGATTTATTTTGTCTATGAATTTGTTTAAAGTTGATTTCGCTAAGGATTAAGGTAGGACCAGTTAGAAATAGACATGTTTATATTACATTACATGTAATTTCCATCCTACAAATCTATATTTGATTCATGGTATTCGTTTATATTGATAAACGTGATCATTGATAGTATAGTTACGACAAATGTAGCGGAGACGACTTTGATCATACCGATATGATTGATGGACAAGATTGTTTAGGGATACATTCAACTAATAATAGCAAAATTCAGAGTACTCATAAAATTATTTAATGTACAATTATAAGGTAACATATATTGTAACACCTTGTTTTTTTTTTTTTTTTAATGGCATAAGATAAAGCACTCCTACGACTCGACACGCAAATCCCATGTCATTCCAATTATGCATAAGAGAAACTTATCCACAGCTCATTATTCCAAACCAAATGTACATACAATTCCACCTCTACATCACATGGCAACACAATATCATACATTTCTAGAAATCAATATCCATACTAAGACACCTTTTACAAACTACTTTACGCCACAAATAAAACTTGTGCCCTATGGCACTACAGACTGGGCTCCGTTACCAGCAGCTCGGATCCTAGCTCCGTTCCTACTCCATCTGTAAATGATGAGAAGTGAGTTCACATAACTCAATACGATAAAAATCAAGTTGCAGGTGTAGTATGCAGTGACAAGAAATTCAGAAATGTCTATATGCAATTATCCTACCCAACCTAAAACAAATTATAGAACTCCCCTACAACTAGCCATCAAGATCCTACCCCAAAGGAACAATTCGAGCAATCAATATCACACACACAACAATAATCCAACACCTCACATCATCAACATCGGCTACCCCCACTCACCATGCTACTTCACAACCTTACTAGGCCACCCACACACACAAGTATCATTAGTTCACGTCACCAACATCGGCGAATCATACTCTCTCCTCCACCGCTCGACCTCATGAGGCCATGCACACACACAAGTACCTTCATTTCACGTCACCAAGATCGGTGACCCATATTCTCTCCTCCACCTCTCGACCTAAGTAGGCCACGCATACACACAAGTACCATCATCTCACGTCACCAACATCAGCGACTCATACTCACTCCTCCACTTCTCGACCTCATTAGGCCACGCACACACACAAGTACCATCATCTCACGTCATCAACATCGGCGACTCATACTCACTCCTCCACCTCTCGACCTCATTAGGCCAGCACACACACAAGTATCATCATCTCACGTCAGCAACACCGGCGACTCATACTCTCTCCTCCACCTCTCGACCTTATTAGGCCACGCACACACACAAGTACCATCATCTCACGTCACCAACATCGGCAACTCATACTCTCTCCTCCACCTCTCGACCTCATTAGACCATGCACACACACAAATGCCATCATCTCACGTCACCAACATCGGCGACTCATACTTTCTCCTCCACCTCTCGACCTCATCAGGCCACGCACTCACACAGGTACCACCATTTCACGTCACCAACATCGGCGACTCACACTACACCTCACCAACATGCCCCTACTCTCCCATCCTAAACCACACGCTACCATCTACTCTTGCGCCATTCTAATCCTAAGCAACTACACTCTCCGCCCCCCTCTAACTTACCTCCCCCTACAGTTATGTTACACCTCCTCCCTCATCCGAACCTCATCACTCCCCGATTCCTATATCCTAGTCCTCTCCACCGAACAATCCAGTACTCTTCTCTCACCCACCGCCCTCACGCTCCACTTCCCCTATCCTTCTGCCTCCTCCCGCTTCCTTTATACTTTTGCCTCCCTAGGGCAGTTAGAAATCTCTCGACTCACTCCGTCTCAATCCGTACACTCACCCCTTCCACTGTACGCTCACTGAATACGTCGCCTTCCGCTCGCGACTCCCTTCGCGCCTCCACCCACGCACACACCTCTTTCTGCCCCCCCCCCCCCCCCCCGCACTCACTAGATTTCTCACTCACTTTTCCTCCCATTGGTCCTCCCTCTGTGCTACTCGCACAACCTCCATTTTTCCCTATGGTTCCCCGTACGCCCCAAACATCGCCATCCTCTCGCTTCCCCCGGCTTCCTCCGCTAACGTGTGGAATAATCCCACACTGGTAGCCTACCTCCACCTCTCAGCTCTGTCACACCACCTACAGACTCCGCAACCTGCAAAAAGTTCACAACTCACACCACACCAAAGCAACTAAAATTTTCACCGTACCTCCCGTTTCCATCTTCCTTCCTTCTGCCGGTATCGTCGTCCGTCCACGGCCTTCTTCCCTCTCCCTTCTCGCTCCCCTCCGCTCCGACTCTCTTCTCTCTCCTTCTGGAACCTTCCTTCCCTTCTTCTTTTCCTCCTTCCCGCTCTCTTCTTTCTCTCCTTTTCTCTTTTTTTTTTCTTCCTCTTCTCCCTTTCCCGACCTCTCTTTATACCCTACCAGCTTACTCAAAACGATGTCGTTTTCCTCCATCCCAAAATGATGTCATTTTTTCTCCTTTCAAAACGACGTTGTTTTTTTCCCTCTTTAAAACAACGTCGTTTTCTACCTATATATTTTTTTACTTTTTATTTTATTTTATTTTTATTATATATATATATATTTTTTTTGTTTCTAGTCACTACATATATAGCCCAAGTAGGAGATTATTGGGTTTTAAATTTACCATGTTAGCTTATATGTGTAAATTACTGTGCATTAAAAATGTATAAAATTAATTGAACACAGTTAAAAAGTGATCTGATACGGTTAAAAGTATATTGGTTTTTAATACATCAAATTAAAGTGTGAGTTTTATTTTTTGTGTAGAGACCAAATATATAATCCTTAATTTTGTTTTGGGTTAAATTAGGGATATAAAAAATTCACATGCATATTTTTGCCTACAAATAAACAATTATGATTCCTAAATTACATGTATGATTTTTTTATTATGATATTCTATCACCAGAAATAGAAAGAATGTGAGAACTCTTAAAAGGTTACTCCTAATTTAGAAGATCTACTGCAGAACATGCATATTTCTTTTGTTATAGATTTAGGTACACTTCTGTTGCAAATCTAATCTCTTTAATTTGATATGAGTTTGATTATTTAGATTTTAGATCTAGTTTTGACATCCCTACAATTTAATCCATCAAAATTAAGATACTTGTAACAAAAATTCACAGTTAAGCTTCATCTCTTTGCTCTCGTGGGAAACATGATTGTTGTACATTATTGAGATATAAAGTAAACATTATGTTGGTATTAATTTTAACTTCAGCAATTAAGCCCAAGTTATTGTATTGGATCCAACATACTCCATTTTTAATGAGAACTTTATACTCATTTTCTTGCAATTAACTAAGACATAGAAGATTGATCTTCAAATCGAAATATAAAGGAGATTAGAAAATGTTTGAACAATACTTTTTTTTGTCTGAGCGATCACTTGTCTTTTTTCCATGATTGAGATTTTAGGTTGTTTCCAAATTTTACTAAATCACGATATGACCTATCTAGAGTGGAGAAGACTGACTTATTCTCACATATATGGTTGTTTCATCCAGTATCTAAGTACTACAAATTCTATTGGGTTTTCTTCTTCCCCTGATCCTTTACTTGGTAGGCCAATAATAAAGAGAGTTCTTCTTCTTTTTATGCAAAACTGGACCATCTTCCAGCATCTTTGTTTGCATTAGTTCGATATTTTAATTTATAATGTTCGTAACTATGATATATATAACATTCGATTTTAGATTTGTTTTGCTGACTTTGGCTTTGATGAGTTAAGTTGTTGTTATCATGATCTTTTTCTCTTCCTTGAGTATGAAGATACTAATACAACCCGAAGATCAGAGAGAATCTAGTCAAGAATCTCAAGTATCTCTGATTCTGGTATCGTTGAAGCAAGCAGAACCCCCGCAAGATCCAGTCAACTATTCAGCATCAACTTTTATGTTTTTTTTTTATTATTTAATTCCAACATTATCTTATCTTTTTGTTGAGATTTTTTTGGTTGCTACTAGCTGTTGTGCTCCTTGGATAGCAGGGAGAAGTTTTTGTTTTCATTCCTATTTAAAGCCCCATCAAACTATGGATGAGGCAATAATAAATTAACAAGAAAATTGTAGGTTTTTCTATCCCAAAAATAAAAACTTACGTGCAATCTTTCTTGTGTTTTTCCGAGCATCTATCATTTGGTATTAGAGTCATGTCGCACAAGAAGATGATTGAGAATTTGGAAGAAAGTGTCAGAGGACTGCAGGACAGCTTCAGCCGGATAGAGCTTGGAGTCGTCGATAAACTTCACTAAATGGAGGATACCCTCAAACGATTAACAGAGACTCTGTTACCCAACCGAGAAGGCTCCAGCTGCAATATCCAAAACTGAAATAGAGGAACATGACCAAACCGCGAGGAAGGAGCTAAGCGAAATGACAGTGGCCGAAAACCATTCTTCTCCAAACTCACTAAGCTAGAATTTCCTATCTTTTTCGAAGATGACCCAACCGAATGGCTCACCCGCGTCGTACAATTCTTTGAGTATCGAGGAATTCCCGAAGAGCAGAAAGTCCAACTAGCTTCTTTCCACCTGGAGGGCGAAGCGAACCAGTGGTGGCAATGGCTTCGTCGGACTTATCAAGAAGAAAGAAGAGTGGTGACATGGACAGGAGTTGAAGAAGATGTCTAGGCTCATTTTGGGCCGTCCGAATGTGAAGACTTCGACGAAGCCCTATCTAGAGTGAGGTAAATCGAGCCCTTACGAGATTATCAAAAAAAATTTGAGAGGTTGGGCAACAAGGTGAGAGGCTGGACCCAAAAGGCCCTGGTGGGTACATTTATTAGCGGGCTGAAGCTTGAAATTGTCGAAGGTATTCGGATGTTCAAGCCCAAATCTCTGAAAGAGGCCATTAGCTTGGCCTGTATAAAGGAAGAGCAAGTGGGTCAATAGAGAAGGTTTAATCGGGTCGGACGTAACTTGATAAACTCGCCCCCAACCCTAGCTACAGATTTCGTCTCGAAGCGCCTCTCGTGGGAAGAGATACAGCGTCGTCGAATGCAGGGCCTCTACTTCAACTGCGATGAGAAATTTACTGCAGGCCACTACTGCCGCCGAGCTCAAGTCCTGTTCTTGGAAGGGACTGAAGAAGAAGAAGAACCGAAAGAAGTAGAGCCTGAAATTTCTCTTCATGCTTTCACTGGTTGGTCCACCCCAAAAACGATGCGTGTTGATGCAACCATCCGCAGTCAACACATCATCATCCTCATCGATAGTGGCTCAACTCACAACTTCATTAGTGAGCTAGTCGCGAGCTTGCTGAAGTTACCACTACTCCCGACTCAAGCCTTCTCGGTCAAAGTTGTGAATGGTAGTCCGATGAGATGTCACAGACGATTTGAAAATGTGCCGATTAACATCCAAGGTATATTCTTCCATCTAACTCTTTTCGTTTTGCCATTAACTGGTCTCGATCTTATTCTTGGAGTCCAATGATTGGAAGCATCGGGAGCGGTTATGTGTGATTGGGGATGGATGACCATGGAATTCCAGTGGGATGGTCGACTGCGACAGCTGCAGGGCCTTGACACTCCACCTCTCCAAATTGCTTCAGCTGACGAAGTCGCCAAGAACACACTTCGACACTCCTCTCTATTTGCGGTGTATCTACAGACAGAAGACAACACTTCTCTGGTCCACCTCCATCCAGATATGCAAGCTCTCTTGGATCAGTACCAGGATCTTTTCAAGGATCCACAATCAATTCCTCCCTGTTAAGACGTTGATCAATGCATCAGTTTGAAGAAAGGGATTAAACCCGTCAATGTCAGGCCATACAGGTATGCCTATTTCCAAAAAAAGTGAAATTGAAAAACAAGTGAATACAATGTTTGATTCAGGTCTAATTCGGCCAAGCATCAGTCCATTCTCCTCACCGGTGCTATTAGTACGCAAAAAAAAAATGGAACTTGGAGGTTTTGTACCGACTATCGGGCCCTCAATTCAATTACCATCAAAGACATGTTTCCCATCCCTACGGTTGATGACATGCTGGATGAACTCCATGGAGCTGCTTTCTTTACTAAACTCGATCTCACCGCAGGTTACCACCAAGTAAGGGTATATCCATCGAATATTCACAAGACGACCTTCCGCACTCATAAAGGCCATTATGAATATCTCGTCATGCCATTTGGGCTTGGCAATGCCCCTTCCACCTTTTAAGCAATCATGAACAACATCTTCCACCAGCACCTCTGTAAGTTTGTTCTATTTTTTTTTTATGACATATTGATATACAGTCCCAGCTAGGAATTGCATCTTGAGCAGGTTAAGCATGTTTTTAACATCCTCCTGCAACATCCATTTTTCATCAAGTTAAAAAAATATGTCTTTGAGCAAAAGGAACTTGAATACTTGGGGCACATAGTCACATCGCAATGGGTCAAAATGGATTAAACCAAAATTAAGGCCATATTAGATTAGCCTCGACCAAACAACATCACTGAGTTGAGAGGATTTTTGGGTTTGATAGGCTATTATTTGAAGTTCGTTCGGCAGTACAGAATTCTTGCTTGGCCCTTGACTAATCTCCTGAAAAAGGGACTATTTGGGTGGTCCGAGGAAGCAGAATCAACTTTCCAAAACCTCAAGGTTGCTATGACCATAACTCCTACCTTGGCACTCCTAAATTTTGAAGAGCCATTTACTATAGAAACTAATGCTTCCAGCTGCATCATTGGGGCAGTCCTCACTCAGCATGGGCAACCTATAGCTTACATGAGCTGGGCATTAGCCGTTGCCAAACAGTCATGGTCGACATACACCAAAGAGATGTTTGCCATTGTTATTGCCATAAAATTATGGAGTCCATATTTGATGGACAGAAAGTTCTATGTGCATACAGATCAAAAACATTTGAAGCATTTGCTGGACCAACAAATTACAATCCCATAACAACAAAAATGGCTCTCTAAGTTGTTTGGCTATGACTATGAGATCGTGTATAAACCAGGAAAAGACAACTCTATCGCCGATGCTCTATCTCATAGGGAAGATAGCCCCACCCTACACGTTATCTCTATGCCCAAAAATAAATTGTCGAACATTATTCGGGGAGTTGTGGATCATCCCTATATGCAAACAGTTTGCAAGTTAGCCACTGCCTCAACAGGTAGTTCCTTTTCAATCAAGAAAGGGTTGATTTATTTTAAGCATCGAATTGTTGTCCCTCTTAAATCAGAAATCACACAATAATTACTGCAGGAATTCCACTCATCTTTGACCCGTGGCCACTCAGGTTTTCAACAAACTTACAAAAGGTTGACGCAACAATTTTATTGGTCAGCCATGTACCGAGATATTAAAGAATATGTAGCGGCATGCGATACCTGCCAACGAGTCAAAGCCGAGACACTCACCAACCGACCTTCTCCAACCATTGCCAATCCTTTGTCTAATATGAGATGATATTTACATAGACTTTATCGAAGGACTGCCTATCTCACACGGACAAAATACTATCTTGATTGTGGTTGATCGTCTTAGTAAGAGTATGCACTTTATCGCTTTGGCTTACCCTTACACTGCTAAGACCATGGCAGAAAAATTTGTGGACAATGTGGTAAAATTACATGGTATGTCTCACTCCATAATTAGTGACAGAGATCCGGTCTTTACTAGCCATTTCTGGCAAGAGTTTTTTAAGTTGTCTGGCACCCAGTCCAAATGAGCTCCTCCTACCATCCGCAAATAGATGGACAGTCAGAAGTTGTGAACTGCAGTGTGGAATAATATCTACGGTGCTTAAGCCACCAACAACCACGTAAGTGGAGTTCTTTCCTTCCTTGGGCTGAATTTTAGTACAACATAACCTACCACTCCTCTATCAATATGACACATTTTCAAGCCTTGTATGGGAGACCACTGCCGCCCATTCCTCGTCACCAAGACGGCTCAACCTTTGTCAATGAAGTTGACCAACAACTTTGTAACCGGGATGCCCTCATCAAACAACTTCGCACTAATTTACAAGTAGCCAATAGTAGCAGGAAAGCCACCGCCAATGCCCATCGATGTGAAGTCGAATTTCAGGAGGGCAATTGGGTCTTTCTCAGGCTCCAACTATATCGGCATCAAACAGTTTTCAAGAGAGCCTTTTAGAAGCTCGCATGTCGATACTACGGGCCCTATAAGATCCTCCGTCGAATTGGCCCCATTGCTTACAAGCTTGTACTTCCACAAGGGTCACGTATCCATTCCGTTTTCCACGTCTCCATGTTAAAAAAATAGATTGGTGATGCAATTGCCCCTACTGAAAATCTGCCTGAAATATTTGAAGATGGGGACCTACTGCTGCAACCCCAAACCATTTTGGAAACCCGAGGGGTCAAAAAGGGAGCAAAATTTATTGAAAAAAGTCTTGTCCAATGGAAGAATTTGCCCCTAGAAGAAGCTACCTGGGAAAATAGCAGCGAACTAACAGATAAATTTGGCCACTTGAACCTTGAGGGCAAGGTTCCTGCAAAGAGGGAGGTAATGATACAATCCGAATATCAGCAAGAATTCCAGTCAAGAATCTTAAGTATCTCTGATTCTGGTATCGTTGAAACAAATAAAACCCCCGAAAATCCGGTCAACTATTCAACATCAACTTCTATGTTTTTTTTTAATTATTTAATTCCAACATTATCTTATCTTTTTGTTGAGATTTTTTTGGTTGCTACTAGCCGTTGTACTCCCTGGATAGCAGGGAGAAGTTGTTGTTTCTATTCCTATTTAAAGCCCCATCAGATTATGGATGAGGCAATAATAAATTAACAAGAAAATTGTGGGTTTTTCTATCACAAAAATAAAAACTTACGTGCAATCCTTCTTGCGTTTTTCTGGGCATCTATCAAATACTGATTATCTTTGTATTTTTAATGTGAGTTTTTACCACCATTATTGATTATGAACCTTCTTTTTCCTTGACCATCTCCTTTTAGTGGAGTTTGCTTCATTTTGTCTTTTTGCTTCATTTTTTGTTCATGAAGAACTAAAGAATTCTGCAATTAATCAATTGAAAATTCATTGGTGTCTTTAAATTTTTCAACTGAATAGTGTAATTGAATTTTAATGTAATAGAACGAAGTATTTTCTCAACAATAGTAACATATTCCAGTTTTTCGCCATGAATATGCATTTTATTTACAATTGTCATAACCTTTGAAAAATAATTTAAAACTAATTCTCTTGTCTTCATGTGTAAAGTCTCAAATCAGCACAAAGAGCTTGAAGTTATGCTCATTTCATTTTTATTGTCCCCTAATGTTTTCTCTTCATAGAGTGTCAAATTTATTTTGAAATGTCTTTATAAAGATTGATTTCTAAAATTGACCAATCATGTAGAAAAGATAATCATTTACTTTAAAATCTTTTAACTTATGTACTTTGATCTTCGTTTTTTGAGTGTCTGTCAATATATTACTTATTGGTTCTACTACTTCAGAAACAACCACAATCTAATACTCTTTGAATCTTAAATTTTTTTTTATCAGAATACTTTAATGGTTATAATGACCATCAAAATTTGAAATTGTTAGTTGCACAAAGTTTTCACGAGTCATATATTTTTATCTAATAAAGTTGTTACCTTTACTTTTGAAAAGTTTTGTTTAAGAAGAGTAAAATAAAAATAAACTCAGAGAAGAGAGAAAAAATAAAAAATAATCTAAAATTTTAGCCGATAGACTAACTTTTAAATAAATAAATTGCAGTAAAAATATCTACGAATTTCTATTGATTACATTTACACTTATCGTCTTCTTATATAATAGGTACGATCTATATATATGAGGTTTATCACTTGCTGCTTTTTTCAATAATGAGTAAAATATCTGTAAAAAAAAATTTATCACTTATAAATTTTTTAGATAATAAATAATTTAAATTAATTAATAATTCTAAAAAAAATAAACATTAAATTTATTTAACAAAAATTTAGTCATATTTAGAACAATGCGTTGCATCACGCGCCATCACCGTTGCATCAATGCCATGTTCTTAGTCATCCATAATTGCTATGTGATTTTTGTTTACATTTTTTAAATTATGAATTTTTGTATATTTTCTAAAAATATTAAATGATTTTTTGAAATTTGCCTTTGATACTATGAGCCTACGATAACAGTATTTTTTTTAATTAAAAGAAAAAAGAATGAAGGTGTGTTTTTTATAGATTATAAGAAAAGCCTTAAATTTTTTTTATGCATATGTAATAAGGACTATTAGTTAAAAAACATAATTCGCGCTTTGATGAAAATTATAACTTAAGGTCAAAGAACACAAAAGATATTAGAATTATTAGTAAAATATAAATTAAATATTTATTGGGAATTAGTAGTGACTGATTTCAACCAGCAATTATAAGAGTTTGGAAAACTACACTCGGAAGTTTGATTGAGATCCAGTACGTATAAATCTTATTTTAGAACTCGAAAAGAAAAATATCAGTGTGGGTTCACGACAGATTAATTATTTAGATAATTTGCAGAGGTTTTATGTAAGTTTTTTTAAAGTATGATTTTTGTGTATTACATCGTCTTTTTCTTTGCAAACCATCTAAACAATCAAAATTTTGCAGGATCATAGACGTCAAATTTACTAATTCTTTTATCACAGTTCTCAAACTCTTTCGCCACTTTTGTTTTACAGCAGTTTCTTTTCGAGAAAAAGAACCGAAAAAATAGAACTAGTGTTTGAATAATAATTTCCATACCTGTTAGTTTATTGAGGTTTGTAATGCTTATTCAATCATAATAATTATGTGGTAATTTTCAAACTAATATACATTTATAATTAAACAAGAAACTGAACAACCACCGGTAATTAACCACTTCTTTTGCCAGCCAGCTAAAATCCCATATAAAAGATCGAAAGACTTCGACAAAAGGAATCATATTGTTATTTCAAAGCTTCAAGTTAAATTAACGTTTTATTGCTTCTTAACAAAGATAAAACTGTTCTTAGGAAGGGCTTGGTCAAAATTTTGTGGAGTCTTGCCATGAACAAGGTTACGTCATTTTAACATCTTATGGAATGGAGTAATAACCAACTGCAACTATTTAAGCTACAACCCTAACATTCATTTATATCATTAATGCAGACCCTTACGCTAGACCCAGTATATCTGTAACGTTACCATCTTAGTTGATCTGCTTCGACACTAGGCCGTCAACCTGCTACTAATATTCTTTTTACTCTAACTTTACTACCTTGAGGTATAAGGCAGCCATATGCCAGATCCTCATTAGCTGTTCGTGGCCAATCCTTGCCCAGCTTCTCTTCGGCGCGTTATTGTTACTCTTGCAAAGATATTTTCCAGTTTCCATGCTTCTTGTTATTGCACATGATCAACATGTATAGAGATAGCTCCGACAATGCTTAACAGAATTCAGATTATCAAATTATTTTTTTGAAAATAATTATTAAATTAATTTGACCAGAGAAAAAAAAACCTCCAGAAGAAGCAATAATGAGTCAGAAGCTTACTACTGCCCCGGAGAAGGTGTAATAGTAGTTCTTTAAGATAGGATAAAATGCAGCCATTGTGCTTATCACTTGTCTATAACTTTTGGTAAAATGGCCTTGCCCAAATAAACCTGTTGCATCTCCTCTCTCCAGATCTGTAAGAGGTAAGAAAACCACATTGCAGGCTTAAGACTACATGTTCTTGGTGTAGAAATGGACCAAGAGGAGCAAGACAATCCATGTTATGAAAGATATGGTAACGAGCAAGTCAAATAAATCAGAGTAAAGCTCTGGAGAGAACAAAAACAAAAGAAATCTTTCTCTTTTAGGGTCAACATACCGTCTCACGAAATTCCACCCTGATATGAGGCACATTTGTTTTGCGAATATCATTGCCATCAGGTCCTCTTTTGTAGTGCTCTTTCCCAATCCAGTGCGACTAGAAGTTAAAAATTTCTTATGCATCAATCGTACATAAGCAGTGATAGGAATAAAATTCGCAAACACTATAATTGTATTTAAAAGTCTAAAAACATACTACAGCCGACTGGCCATAAAAATGTTAGCATTTACCAGTTATAAGCCATATCCATGCTGCCTTCAATTAACTTTAAAAAAAAATTTAAAAAAAACGGAAACAATCAAGATACTCCTGCTCAACCTGACATGGTTGCTTCTATTACAATACTAGTGCAGGAATATTCTTTTGGAACAATCAACACTATTAATGATAGTTATTCGCTACAACTAATTAAATTTCTAAAAATGTACATATGCCAAAAATATGCAGCAGAAAATACATAAAAAAAATTAAATCATTTAGTTTTGTTAAGT
Organism: Carica papaya; assembly: GCF_054855325.1. NCBI lineage: Eukaryota > Viridiplantae > Streptophyta > Magnoliopsida > Brassicales > Caricaceae > Carica > Carica papaya. Next base: position 24,607,187 of record NC_142316.1, read on the forward strand.
TTTCAAATACCAAATAAATTAAATAAAATTAGAAAGATACATTTATGGTAGATATGTACTAGAAAAAATAAAAGTAAAAGAAAGACAGTACAGCTTGAGAATAGAATAAAACGGGAAGAAAACAATATTCAACTATAAGTAGGGGAACTATAAGAAATTATTTGTAGTAAAAAAAATATAAAGAAAATAGTGATTATTGTGAATATAAAGTTTGGTCATTTAGAAACAAGTTATCTTAAAAACCTACAAAATCATAATAAGAACGTAATAACACCCAGAAAACCTACATTAAATAGCCAATACACTATTTCCTACCCAATATGACAGGCAATATTAACTGGTGTGCCAAATTGACTAGTTTTGGCAAGTATTTTACCTGGGTACTATTGTTAGAACAATACTAGTACGATATTTACTATATTGAAGAAAGATTATAGGAAAAGAAAATAGAAATGAAAATGCAGTCAATTTTAGTATGCCAGAGTTGGGGAAAGCTGATCCACCAGTCAGTCAGCTCAATAACCAAGTTCCCCTTGTTAGAACTAGCATGCTAACAAAAAGACTTCTGACTCTTTCACCCCGTCAATTTTATTGACAAGTTCCATATAATTCTAAAGGTTAAATTGCACAAAAATCTTCAAGAATTTGGTACAGTTACAACTAGGTCCACATTTTTTTAAATAAACTATACAGTCCTTTCATCCATTTACTGTTGCAAAAATATGATCGACAAACTACAATAGACATACTCATTCTCATACACCTACCATTGTGTTTTTTCTTAACCATATCAACTAAAACAGTAATTATTTTGTGTTTTCTCAACCAAACTTACTTATAAAGTTGTTTTTTCAATTATTTGACAATCAAGTGACACATTTAATATACTAAACTATCAAGAAACTATATTTAATTGATGGATATACTTTTTATGTGATGATTAAATTATTATTTTCTAGAAACTGTGTAAGCAATAATAATTATATCCAAGCTTTTAAGAACTTCTATGTAATTTACCAGATAGTAAAACACACTTGACCAATTTCCTAAAACTCTAGAAAATTACAGGCTTTACAAATGGCAAGATCATATCATATTTGATAATTTTCCTAATCTACCTCTCTCACAATTGACAAAACTGCACTACATTCAGACGTAGAAATAAGCTTTTATGTTTAGACATCTACACCATATCACACTCCCAATCCCGTCACTGTTTCAACTGATGAGAAGCAGCTTCATTCTAAATTATCGGCACATGAAAAACAGATCAGGATAAGAGGATACCTTCAGAGCATGTGAGAAACCAGACTGATAGACTGAATTACGGGCAATCTCACATAGATCACAAGAACTCAACTTCCATACCTAAGGAAGAGTTTTCAATATATTATAATAAACACAATATGTATATCTTTATCTGCATGCATAAACACAAATATATGTATCACTTTATCTGCATGTGCATATGAGAGCAAGAAGAGAGTCTCACAGATGCAGCGATACTATATTCCTCCACCAAAGGTTCTTTTGTTAAGTGGATTTGGAGTGGATCATCTGTAGAGAGGGAAACGTTAAGGCCCCTTAAGAAGAAAATTGGAAAAGGGTTCCGATGATAGTCCAAAAATAACGAGTTGTTGCTCAGAGGAGACATAGCCAATCCAATCTAATAACCAATATGAATAAAAGGTCAGACACTATACACAGAAAGATGAAATTAAAACAAGGAAGAAAAAAACTAGAACAGGATTTCTCTTTCTTCTCACCTGCGCCAAATAATACAGATACTGAAGCACAGGAGACTTCCTCAAATTTATTCCATGTGCAATATTATGAGCAGTAAGAAATGTCGCAGCAAGGTGGTCAATATCCCCCGCCTGAAAATATCAGACGTGAAGCATCTCGAATTTTTTTTTTTAAAAAAAGAAATCCTGGATATCACAGAAGAGAAGATAAATATTCAGAGTACCTCTCCAGAATGCGGACGGAACTTTATTGTCGTCATACCCTTCAATTCACGAAGCTGAAGAAAGGAACATTTGGAAAAAAACTTAAATAACAAGAAGCTATCAGAACCTAGCATGAAAGAAGCAACCACTTCAAATAAATCATGATTCTTTTTTCTTCTGAAAAAAAATCAAGTCAGCTAGTTATCTATCATAGGAAAAGGTCTAGTAATGGCAAATGGTGACAACTTTTATGTAGGAAGGAAAAGTCCCTCTTAAACATCTAAAAATGCTTTTGTTGCTTAGATTTGCAGACTTTCCAATTATTTTATTGGGCAAGCATTAATCAGATTAACATCCTAGATAATGTAGTTTCCCTTTCATAAAATGATTGATTGTAATGATACCTAATATACTTTCCTTTCATTGAATGATTCAAAGCATCATGTCATTTTTGTTTCAATAAATATTTTCATAAGCTACAAATATAATTACATACAGCTTTTGAAGTGGCTTCTTATTGTTTGAGCATAAACAAATTTCTTAATCGGAAAAAAAAAGAAAGTATTATAAAAAAAAGAAGTATATAAGAGGACTCCTTGTGTTAGAGTATAAAGAATAAATTGGACCTTCTCGAGATAACTAATACTTAGACAATTATTTTGTATGGTATTAGAGTAAGGGGCTGAGTTTAAATCCCACTGCTTTAGCGAATTTCAGCTTAATGTACAGTAAGTTTGAGATTGGTTCACACTTTTAACCTAATATGCTTGCATACGGGAGTATGTTTGAGTTTTTTATCAATTTAAGTTTTATTGCTTATTAAATCAAATATTCCACACTTATGTTTCACAAAAAGCACATGTGTACACGCACACACATATTTCACACTTATGCTTATAACTATACGAGAAAAAAATAAATCTAAAAATGATACTGCTAGTAGGATTTGGTTCGGAAAGAAGGTGCACCTTGTTTAATGTGTAGAGATTAGCATAGCAATAATAAGCATAGTACGAAAATGCAGGATTGAAAACATTAGTCCATTGAGCAGGCGTAGGCATGTGCTTTGTTGGACGCCTTTCTGGCTTGCTTTCATCATCAACCAAATCCAATCCAACAACCTGAGAACACAAGTATCACTTAGCTCCTACCCTTAAAAACTTCAAAGATATCAACATCAGCCCTACAAGGCTACAAAAATAAGTTGCAAGATCTTCAAGAAACAAACCTGTTTCAAGAAAACATGCAGCTGTGGATGAGAATCTGGATCCACAGTAACCTCAAACAGTGGAATAAATATATTGTCAAGAATGTTTTGGAAGGATGTCACTATCCCCATTTCCTTGTACACATTGTAGAGACGTGGAAGCTGGAAGACAAACATATTATGAGAACTATGCTACCATGAAAATTCAAATTACAACACCATAAAGGAACTAAGTATCCAACATGCAACTGTCCAACATTGCCTATAGATCCTGAAAGCTGATCACGAAAAAAAGAGTTTCTTGTAGATCTAGTTTATGATGAAACTAACAGACAAGCAATAGCATACAAAAGAATTTGTAAGTTGTGAATGCACAACAGAGAGAGAAAAGGAACTAGAGATTACGACAGTAAATTATTCCATCTGAATAATATCAAACATAAAAATGGGAACAGAAGAGCAATTGTAGCAAGCACCTGAATTAACCAGACAACATTCTCACTGTATAATTCATTATTCACAATCCAACTAGCCATTTGGTCCCACTCACTCATCTTCCTACCATAGATTGATATCCTGTATTCAGCCATCTGCAGCAACCCAACTTAAAATCAGCCAAGAAAAAAGCTACTGGATATAGTGTGATCACAAAACACAGACACACTTCTGCATCAAAAGCACTCTACTTATGGGAGAAGGCAGAGAGTTCAACAAAGTTCAGCTTTCACAAACAAATTCAAATGACTCTCAGCATTCATAGGATCAAAAATATGTCCAAGTTGATAGAAAAAAATAGAAAGCAGGTAGCAGAAAGATATGTCATAAAACAAGCTGTGGAAGCACCTGATATTTACTTGCTGCAAGATCAGAGAAAACTTGCTTCGTCAACTCAGCAAGGAAACGGCCTGCATAACAGGAGAAAACAGACACAATTTGAACATAAGGATTCTAGATCAATAAAAAAGAACACATAATTGTATACATGTATTGAACATAAATATAACAACACTATGGTATCCAGAAGCAAAAATAATATGAAGTTCCTAGCATGTCCTAAAAAATACAAAATATTTATTCTGCCAGACAAGTGATAGCAAACAAATGTCCATGTGACAACTAATAACCAAAAAACAATAAAAAAATACCTTGAATGAGATTATCCTGCTTAAGAAAGATCTCCCTGAGCCTACTTTGACCACAAGGATTGTACTTGAGATTGAACTTATCAAACCGGTGAAAAGTACTCTTGTCTGCATGAACATCCAAAAGGTCGACATTCAGGTCATACCTGTTTAAACAAGGTTCAAACTATTATATTCAACAATTCAAGCAGCAGAGGTGGAATATAATTTTTCTTTTACAAAAAAAGGAAAAACAGTGGGAGAAAATGCATAGTTTTCTTTCACAGGTGAAGGCATTAGAACATTGTTTCTAACCCGGTTAGATCCAAGCTTTCAAAAACTTCTCTCAGGGTCAAATAAGTGCCATCTCGAAATATTACAACCTGAGCAAAAAAACACAAACACATCATTGCATATCAAAAGCATTTGTAGCATAGAAAACTAAAAAAGAGAAGAACATAATAGAAGATCATAACTTGCATATTGATTCTACATCACCAAAAAAAAAAAAAGGAAATGAAGGATCTAAACAAAACACGAATGGATCTCAAGCTTTCAACATAAGTATGATCTACATTCATGATTCGAGCAAAATCTTTAGTAATCACTTTTAAACTATAGAATCATTCCATTCACGAATCCAGAAAATTTTTTTCCGTTTGTAATGAACAAATGCCATCATACATAAACAGGTATGTGATTGAGAATATGTGAAGGAGCACTACTAATTGTTAGTAAATTCCCCTCTAAGCAATGTTGCAAACTTCAGGAAATTGTGCATTTATTAATTGTAGAAAGAATATTTTGACAGGCACTTGAGTAAACATCGTCAGGAATATTCAAGCAGTTACCTCATCCGGTTCCTTCCTTAGCTTTGACTTAATAAACCTTAGAAGATGTTTCTGGTTCATGCACGCCGAGTGGTGAACGTGCGTATCAACTTTTCGGACATTATAGAAGTCACGATGTGGTGCACTTTTCTGAGCAAGAAATTCCTTATCCGCATTAAGCATCAAATGAAGATTGAATTTCTGATGCCATACCAAGATGAGCATGATGTCAAAGTCTTTTCAAAAAAGAATCACTCATTTCAGAGTTATAGTTATAGTTTTAAATTTACTAACTTGCTCCAGAAGAACCAGCCGGTGATGACATAAAGTTCTGATATTTCCTGTTGCTATAACTCTAAGTATATTATGCAAGTCAGTGAAAAAGGTTGTAGCATCGGCAACAGGGAAAAGCTCTTGTTTTGCTGTTTATGAAAAAAGGTTCAAAAAATAAGGGAGCGATAAAGAGGACTTGAGTTTGTGAACAATAACAAATATGAAGGATAGAGAAGCATTTCTGTGCAATTAGCTACTTACCATCTTTATTTGCATAGACATGGATGACGCCATCTTGCATCTCAAAATAGTGCTGCAGAGAAGTTGAAGCACATTCATTCAAACAAAAGAGCTAGTACAAAACGTAAGTGATTTCTCCCCCGTATTATGAAGATTGAAAATATAAACTTACATCAGATTTTCCCTCGGGACTGTAAGCAAATGGCTCCGGATTAGGCTTTGGAGTACTGGGGTCTGATATAACTTCTTTTTCCCATGGAGCAACTGCTTCTTTGAAGACATATCTTTTCCGCATTTCAAGGCATTCTTGCAGAACCACGTAGGCTTCAACTTCATCTGGAGATGGCATATCTGGAAAGAATTTTAAGATTAGAAAAAAGACCAGGAGTTCTAATGAGCTTCATTTTAAGATCGGTAGACTAACACAGCTCAGCTCTTGCAAATTTACAATAAAAAAATATCGGAAAAAGCACGAGCATATGATTTCTAACTTATCAGTGATATGAATTTAAAAAGTTCAACCAGAACATCAAACCCAACTACAAGCCACTTTTCCGCTCTAAGTTTACTGGGCTCTAAGGTTCTATTTTGTATATGTCACCATAAGTTGTTGCAGTCACCATACTGTCCTTTCTTTCACTCTTGACATTTATCACATGCACAGGTTTTATATAGTTGTGAAATTTGCAGTAACAGGAAAATACATAGTTAATGGACCAGTTAAAATAACCTTCAATTGCATACAACATTCAAGTCTTAAATTTCAGTCAGATGATGCCTGTCAAGCTGACAGGAGGAAGTTAATACCAGTGGGACTAATTTTAAGACGTGCAAAAATTTCATGCTCTGGCTCTTTCCGGAGAATATCAGCTGCAATAGGATCAGGCTGAACACCATGCAGATCACCGGACACGCTATGTGATCGAATCATGCTGGAAGCAGCAATAGCCATCTGCTCTCCATTGGCATTAATGTGTTCTGGTAAGTTTGAACCCTGCACATGCAGATTTCAGAGACAACCAGAAATATCAAATAAAACATGTTGCCCAATGATAAAATGGCAAAAATATATGTTAAGATACACTAGAAAGAAAGAAATATTTTTAAGTTTTAATTCCCTGAGAAGAAAACCTTAACAAAAATACGCACCATGCAAGAATATAGATGTTGCTAGTCAGTGCATGTTTTTGTCTATGAACATGTATAGAGAAAGAAATGGGGATCCGTAGTTGCAAATTTACTCACAGCATTTCCATTTGTATGCAGATATGAAGTGTCTAGTTTAGTACTATCAGTCATGTTATCTTCTTCATCTGACCCTTCTATGCTCTCGAAGGCACTACCACTAGCTACAGGAGATTTGGGAGAAGTTCCTCTGAGAAGACTTGCAGCTCTCTTTGCTGAATTTGGATGACCAGCAGATTTCCCTGAAACAGCATAACTCATGATATCAACAGAATCATTGGTAGCTTGACCATCCCTCCTCCAGCACCCTCCCCCAAAAAAACTGAAAAATAAAACAATAATGATTAAAGACTAAAAGAAAAAATTATTAGAAGACCATATCACGAACAGAGCTGAAAGTTGCCTTCTCCTTATTAATGGTCACGAGCAATGGTATGAACATGCATCTGCTCACTACCAACAGGATGCGAACCTTCTTATTAAAGGTTATGAGCAATGGGATGAACATGCATCTGGTCACAATCTATTAATTGACATGCAACAAGCCGTCACTAACATAAACATCCTGTGAAGCAATATGCAGGAAGAGAATTAGGAAAAGTTGGGGAAGGCTCTTTTCGACCAATTTGTTAATATATCGTAGCGATCCTTGCAATATTTTACTTCAAATCCATCAATCGTGGAATGGAAGCAAGTGGTAGAGTCAATATACTGCCATCTACATTATCCATTGGACATTTTAAATTGTCTTCAAACTTTTTTAAATTATTTTCCCCCCTTCTAAAACTGGAAGTTAACCATTATGATGTTCCCAGCGAAAACTTCCTCTCATCTTTTAACCGCGACCTTCTACAGATATACCTTACTTATCCTCAACGAAGATGAAATGATAAAATGTCTAGCTGGTAAAAATCTGCAACTTGCAACAACGAATTATCATGGCCTGTTTGTCATTAGACTAAATATAAAGAGCATACGAACTTCACTGCTCGGTTCTCCAACATAAAGTAATAAAGATCTCATATCGCATGAATTCAAGTTGAGTAACACTTCTATTCAGATGCAAATACTCAACTGAAGCCGATATCAAATTCCTCATTATGCACATATATGTCATATTCAATTACAACTACCATGAAGCCATTACCAGTGAAAACCATTTTGTGAAATTAAACACATGATTGCTCTTTTATATATCTAAACGATTAACTGAAGCAGAGTTTTATCACTCCGGCGAGAATTCCAACAGAGCCATACCTTCACGCAGCATGTGGAGCCTCGGCAAACCGGGAGGGATCCCTTCGACGTGGACCGGTCCGTTGGCACGCCTATCTTCCGCGGCGTCAATTCCACCAGAAATGGTGGTAACATCCGGCAAGGAAGCCGAGCCACGTCGATAGTAACCATTACCCTTCCGCCTCCCATGGCCGCGTCGTTTCTTCAAGTGCTGCGGCGAGTCCCCATCAGAGTTCTCTTCCCTCTCCCTCTCCCTCTCAACAGTCTTGGCGAACTCAAGCAACTGAGTTAGGGTTTTCTTGTGCATGTAATACGCCGATATGGCAACGAATGAAGCTCCAACCAGAGCCGCCATGGCCAGATGCATAGTATACGTGTCCATCACTATAGTCTTTTCTGAGCGTGAAAAGTATCTCTTATCTTTCCAAATCTATCAGCCAGTTGGTAAGAGAAATGGTTACTTGTTATAGAAATATATATTGCGGGAGAGAGAGGGACAAACAGAAACCCTACTGAACAGTCTAGCAGAGGAAAGAAACAGAGAAGCTCTGTTTTTAATCGTGACAGACTGAGGGCTCTTCCTATATTTATAGGCGAGTCCAAAGGCACGAGCTCATTGCACTTATTCCTATCCCCATCACTCTTTTTGACAGTATCTGTTTTTCATTTTATGTAACAAAAAATTATTTGTGTTCACAGTAGTTTTTTAATATATATTTTATATAATAATAATAATCATTAGTTTTCCCTGTTTTTACAATAATTAAATTAGGAAGAAATTACACTGTGTTTTTACAATATTTTATATCTTTTTACAAAATTCTGGATAACTTTATTAACTTTTATGAGAACGTGAATTCAAAGAATGGAATATGTTTTCCGTATATCATAGAATGTGTATTTCAAGTTGGGGGATATGCTCTTATATGTTCTTATGTTAAAATATTTATATTATTTTAAATGTGAAAATATTATTTAATTAATAAATATATAAATTTATACTAAAAAAATTGACAATTAAAATTATTCTCACGATTACATAAATTTAAAAAGAAATAAAAATAATAATTATTTTTGGTCAAGTTTAGCTGGGTGTATGTATGTAGACAGAAGGGTGGAGTGTGAGTCACTTCCCTTATCTAAAACGTACTGGCTAATATGCCTTGCAGCTGTTGCACACGTGTTATAAAAAGAAAGGATATTTTTAATGCTGTATTTGGCAAAATAATGAATGCGCGAATGTTATTAACCAAACACTGTTTTAAGAGCCCCACAAATAACTGTCCGCTGCGGGTCACATCCCTTCTTTTTTTTATAAAAGAAAGTGTTAGATCATTTAGCAATTTTTTTTTTAATTCGTTATGATTATTTTAATTAAAAAATTTAATTATGATAAAATATTTTTTATATCTGAAAATATTATTTCGGTTGTTAACCTAAGTACTATCGTTCAAACAAGATATAATAAGTTAATGTCAAATTCTATTGAATTAAGTGTTATGATTATATCTATTAATTTATAATACATACATAATGTAACGTTCCGACTTTTCTACTGAGAAAAAACGCTCATAAATATTTTATCATTTAAACTTCATCCTTAACTTTAAGATTATGTTATTCTAAAATGTTGTTAAATTAAATGATCTTATTTTATCAACGTTCATGAGTAAAAAAATCATATATCAAAAGGTGTCAAGTTAGAATCCTAAACTAACTACGGATTCTTGTGGTTCCGAAGGATCTGGCTACAGGAGACTATGAACAATTAACTTCCCCCGCTTTTTCAACCAACTACTACATGTATAAATTTCACTAATGCGCAACAGTGTGCAAAAATAAAATTAATTGTACATCCTTTGTACAAAGTCAGATATATGAGGCCCTATAAAATTTTAGTTACATTACTATCTTATGTACATCGATTTTAAGAACAAATTAAAAGAACAACAATAAAACTTCTCCAGAGGCTTTTACTGATCTTCAGCTTGCTCTGAATCTGTCATAATATGAAATGGTTATAGAAATTTGGGGTGAGAATTCCACTATCTCAATAAAAAATGATAACAAAGATATGCAAACAATAAATCACGCAAGGTTGATAAAACAAATACAATTTTATTGAAAAAAAGTCCCGAGTTGAAAAACAATCATAACAATAATTCTTTTTCATTTGTCATTCCATATATTTCTTTCCTTCTCGTAGATATTGATTTCATATTTCATATCTAAATTTTCCTTTCACATACTCTAATTTCACATGTTCATACATAATTTCCTAGATATCACAGCATTTTAATTCAAAATCACATAACACTTACCAAAATCACAAACATAATTCTGGTATGAACAATATTCAATTATTTTAACATCATTCTTTTACTTGTTTTAATACTTCATCGCGCAATGTCGTTTTTATTAATACCACTGAGGGCAATAAAGATCTTCTCTACTATGTGGATATTCAGATACCATAGCAATAATAATCAAATCTCCATTCCTTGAAAGGCTATGGGTACAATCAAATCCTTATTCCTTGAATGTCTATGGGTACCAATAAATAAATTTCTAACTACACTTTTCGATGGGACTTCTCAGCCATGTCTAGCTGAGGTCGTATTCATGGTAGGGTTCACCGCATATCATCTGGCCAAAACTGGTAACACACACACCTTCCTTCTTTGGTACCTACTAAACAGATTTCCCATTGTCTTTTAGCAATACGTTCATTCTTATTTGTGGTTGTTCCAAAATGTCTTATTCCCTATTGTATTCTTTCTTATCTCATTGTTTTGCAATTCACAAATACCAATTAGATAAACCTTACTCTAACGCACATACATACACAACTTACATGTTTACCTATTCAAACCCATAATATGCATGCACCATACATATATACTTATATGCAAGGTTTCAATGCATATACGTTCAAACTAATTAAAATAATAATCAATTTAACAAAAGTTAGGTGCTATTACAGAATATACAACAACATACATATACGTACATCAAGCAAACACGCAACACATTAAAGTAACAACAACATACATATATGTATATATCAAGCACACATTCAACATATAAAGCAAATAGCAAAATACATATAATTTACACCTACACATATTACTTGTATAATCATATATACAACCCACACGTAATACTTATTTTCACATAGATTTGCACATGTTTTATAGATACATATATATATAAATATTGTTCACACAAATTATTTTTTACACTTAAATACACATAACCACACATATTAAAGTACATACCTACATACACATCCACACAAAGTGACATATATATATATATATAATTCAACATATATAATTAAACATATCTATACTTATCTATACTATAAATATATATATGTATATATATATCTATATCAAGCATACATACATTATGTATTATATATATGTTTATCTACATACATTAGACACTACATACATATATAAATTATAAGTACAAAATACACATAATTTATACAATATAAAACACATAAATATTCATGTATATAACTACAAAAATCTGCATGTACCTAAAACACTCACATATACATCGGTATCCATTTGCCTGTATACACAAAATCTTACACAATTACCATATATAGATATGTATATTATACATATTGAGGCATACATATACATAACTTCTCATTACACACTTGCACACATACATATAATCTATACTTATACATTCACATACAACATATTTGCACCTATATTAATATACATAGACAATCACATAAAATCATTCAACAATCCATATTTATATGCAGATTATACAGAAAATATATAATAAATTTTAAATAATCATTTTTAAATTAATAAATCATTTTATGAAAACATTAAATCCATGAATGAAAATTGACCCAATTATTACCTAAAAGCATAAATGAAGGTCATTGCTTCTCGATCTGTTAGAATACTAAAATGTGAGTACATAATTTTTTCATATCTTGTGGGTTTTATTGTAAATACTTGTAAAAGTAGGGTCAGTTTTAGAATTTTCATAAATTAAACCCTATGTATAAATACCCAAATTTTCTGCAATTAATACATTCTATCAATTTTTCCCAAACACTTGACCATGAGTTCTTTTCACTTCCTCTATTGTCAAGCTCTCGAGAACTACTTCTCTCTTTCTGCTTGTTAAATCTTCTTGATTTCTCATTAATTTCTTTATGTTTTCATAAAATTTGTCATGGTATCAAAAAGTCAATTAATATAGTGAGTCTACTGTTGAGGTAATAAAACCCTAGGCTCTAGTCTCGATGTCTTTCTCTGAAATCACGAGCTTTCTGATGCATGACTATCAGTATGGATATAGCCACAAGCATAGATTAGTCATAGCTTGAAGACAACATTTCAAATCTTTTCTATCTGCATTCAAATGAGAACAAATTTCTCACAGGTACAAACTTTCACTCATGGTCTCGTTCTATACGAATGGCTTTGATTTCCAAGAATAAATTAAAGTTTGTGGATGGACTAATTCTGGTCGCTAACCAAGATAATTCTCTGTACGGAGCGTGGGAACGATGCAATACTTTGGTCGTTTTCCTCATTATCACCTTCTATAGCGCAAAGCGTACTCTGGATAGATTACGTATAGAATTTATGGAAGGACTTGCGTAATATGTTTGCATAGAGTGCTTTAATTCAAATTTCAGACCTTTTGGATGAGATTTATATGTTGAGATAAGGAACAAACATAACAACTGATTACTTCATTCAGATAAAATTTATGTGGGATGAACTTTCGAATTTAAGACCAATTTATGTGTGTTAATACAAAATAAAAAAAAATATCAGGAAGAAGATAAGATAATTAGGTTTCTCAAAGGACTGAATGAGTCCTTTAGTATAGTGAAAACTCAAATTTTACTTATGGAGTCACTACCTCCTCTGAATAAAGTTTTCACCTTGGTTTTACAACAAGAGTGGAGTCTCGGTGCTGGGGGGGGTCAATACAATATGATTCCAGTATATTATATATGAATAAAACATCTGGACAACAACAAAGAGTGATCAATACGTATAATCCTGGTGTGAATAAGAAAAATAATGCAGTAGCTATGAATAAAAGGCCACCATGCACTCACTGTGGAGTTGTTGGCCATATTATAGAGAAATGTTATGAATTAAATGGCTATCCGCCAGGCTACAAGCCTAGGTCAAAGAATACATCCAGTGTCAATCAAGCAATTAGTCTGCTATCTAACAATAAATCTGAAGTATCTAAGTCCTCTATAAAGTTTAATTCGGAGTGCAATGTTTCATTGTCTTGCTTGTTTCCCTTACAAAAGAGTAGTACTAGAAATTGCTGATCTTGGTCTAACCTTCCACTTCTTCAACACATATTCCACAAGCTAACACTCTTGCAGCCAATTTCCACCATACACTAGAACTAGGTAATACTCTTCTTTCATTGACAGCCAAATAGATAATTGATTATGGGGCCATTGACCATATAGTTAGTTCACTTAAGATGTTTGCATTATATAGGTCTATAGATAATACAACCATACAACTGCCTAATTCACAAAAAGTCATTGTCACTCATATAGGTGATGTGCATATCTCACCCATATTCATATTACACAATGCCTTGTTTGCACCATAATTTAATATCAATCTTATATCTATTAGTCATTTACCACAAAATTTATAGTATTACTTATTATTCTATAACCATTATTGTGAAATCTAGGATGTCTACTACTAGAGGACGATTGGTGAAGCTAGAGAGAAGAATGGGTTATACTATCTTAAAGCAAATAAACCTAGTGATGACATTGTAAAATCTAGAATTCCCAATAATTCCTTTATTTCTTCTTCTATTGTTACCAAAAAAAATTTGTGGCATTATTGCCTTGGTCATGCTTTTACACCAAGGTTACAAACACTTCATCAAATCAATAAAGACATTTTACCTTATACATCTTTCATTTGTGATGTTTGTCACTTTAGTAAACAAAAGAGGTTTTCTTTTCCTTTGAGTACTACAATTTCTCAATATTGTTTTGATTTGGTACACTTTGATATATGGGGAACTATGTCTATTGCTTCCTTATACGGTCACTGTTATTTTCTTATAATTATTGATGATAAAAGTCGATATACTTAGTTATATCCTATAACGAATAAAAGAGAAGGAAGATTATGGCTAATTTCTTTACATTTGTTGAGACACAGTTTCATGCAAGAATAAAATGTGCCATAACTTATAATGGCAAAAAATTCAGCATGCCTGAATTTTATAGAAAAAAGGACAATACATCAATGCTCTTATTCATACACACCACAGAAAAATGGTGTGGTTGAACGAAAGCACCGACATATTTTAAATGTGGCACAAAGATTGCAGTTCTAAGCCAATTTTGTGCCTAAATTTGATCATTTACGAGTATTTGGTTATTTATGCTATGTTTCTAATCTTACTCCAAATCGATTGAAATTTGATAGTTGAGCCACTAAATGCATCTTTCTTAGGTATCCTTCTAATGCAAAAGGATACAAATCTTTGATATGCACTCTCAAAAATTTATTTGTTTCCCGAGATACAGAATTTTATGATCATGTGTTTCCTTTCATACTATCAGCCCACAAATGCTCAAATGAATTTATAATGCCCTGTGTTGATGAGTCTACTAGAGATTACAATGATATTAATTGGTCTTCAATGCTTTAAGATGGTGTAGATCATGCATGTTCTCAAAGTCCAATTAGTCCTAAACTTTCTTCATTTGTCCCATCTGATATGTCATCACAACCTTCATCAGAAAGTATAATGACCATGCCATATCTGATGCAGTTACCCATTCCAACATAGAAATAATACCTCATAAGTCTGTTAGGCTTAGGAAGCAACCATCTCACTTAGATGATTACTATCTATATAGTCATAGGACCCTAGTTAGGTCTAAGGCATCTACCCCTCACTACCTTTCCTGTGTCATATTATATGACAAACTAGATAAAACCCATAAACCTTTTATATATGCTATAACAAAATATATAGAACCAACTTTCTACCATCAAGCCATTCTTTTTCCATGTTGGAAAGAGGCAATAGAAGCTGCGATAAGAACACTATAAGAGAATAATACATAGGACCTAGTTCTACTACCACCAAATAAAAACACATTGGATGTAAATGGGTGTTTAAAATCAAGAGGAAGGCTAATAGATCCATTGAAAGACATAAAGCCCGCCTAGTTGCGAAGGGATATACTCAGAAGTTAGGAGTTGATTACACTGATACCTTCTCAACAGTTGCTAAAATGACAACCATCAAAACATTGCTTGTTGTTACAGTGGCCAAGGGTTTGTTTCTTCACTAACTCGATATTAACAATGCCTTCCTTCATGGTGCTCTACATGACGAAGTGTATGTGACCTTATCACCAGGATTTATGCAGGCACACTCAGATTTGTGTAATAAAGGAAATCAAGTATGTAAATTAAATAAAAGCTTGTATGGATTAAACCAGGCCAGTAGATAATGGAATTTCAAGCTCACTGAGGCTTTGAAGAATAGAGGATTTGTGCATGCACACTTAGATTCTTTTCTATTTATAAAAAAAATCGATTCAGATTTTATTGCAGTTTTAGCTTATATTGATGATGTTGTACTGGCCAGCAATCATATGTCATGGATTAAGTTTATTAAGTGTTATTTGCATGATGAATTCAAGATAAAGAATTTAGGCAATCTGAATTTTTTTTTAGGTATTGAGGTTTCTCGTTCTCCTGTCAGTATTAACCTTTGCCAAAGAAAATATACTTTGGATTTATTAAGAGATACATGATTTTTGGGGTGCAAGTTAGTGGGAACCACCATGGTTTTTTCTACTAAGCTAGTTAAGAGTGATGGATAAGCCCTTGTGGATGTTACTTTTTATAGGCAACTCATTGGTAAAATGCTTTATCTTACTAATACTTGTCCGGACATCAATTTTTGTGTGCAACAGTTATCTCAGTTTTTTGATACACCTACTCAAATTCACTTAAAAGCTACATATCAAGTGTTGAGATACTTAAAAGGAATGTGTAGGGTCTCTTTTATCATGCTGAGAATCCATTACAGTTGAAGGCCTTCAGTGTCTCTTACTAGGCTTCCTGCTCTAATTCTCAGAAGTCATTTATAGGGTTTTGTGTATTTCGTAGGGAGGCCCTTATCTCTTGGAAGACCAAGAAACAACCAACAGTTTCTCATTTTTCTTCAGAGGTTGAATACCGAGCCTTGGTTTTTATTACATTTAAAATGAAATGGCTGAATTATTTGCTTCAAGATCTTTACATTCTTACACAACATAAAGCCTTATTGTAATGTGATAATTTATCCTCAATTAAGATAGTTGAGAATCTTGTTTTCCATGAGCGTACTAAACATATCAAAATAGATTGTCATGTAGTGCGTCAAAAGATTCATGATGGACTTCTTAGTCTCATGTCTATTTCTTCATCTCATCAACTGACCAACTATTTTACCAAGCCTCTTACAACTTCTTAGTTTCAAAGTGTATTGTCAAGTTGGGTCTATAAAATTTGTATATTCCAACTTTGGGGAGGGGGGGTGCTGTTAGAATATTAGAATATAAGTATGTAATTTTTTCATATCTTGTTTTATTGTAAATACTTATAAAGGTAGGATCAGTTTTAGAAATTTCATAAATTAAACCGTTTGTATGAATACTCAAAATTTCCACAATTAATACATTTGGTCAAGTTTTCCTAAACACTCGACTATGAGTTCTTTTCACTTTCTCTCTTGCCAAGCTCTCCATAACTACTTGTCTCTCTTTCTACTTGTTAAATCTTTTGGATTTCTCATCAATTTCTTTATGTTTTCACAAAATTTGTCACGATCATCAGTCACAGCTTAACTTCCCTCTGTAACATCCCGACTTCTCTTTAGTGAAGGAAACGTTACTGCACGTATAAAATTCTCCTATATCATAGCAATCTGATAAAAATTTCAAAATTATTTCATCTCTTGTACAAAATTACAACACATGATACAATTTCTTTATAATCAATATTTTATTTTTATTATACTTTTACAATGCAAAATAACTAAACTAATAAATTTATTTGAAGTCTACTTCTCGATATTGAACTTGTTTCCAACCTTTCTTAACCGATAACAATTGTAGAAATTTGGGGTGAGGATTCCACTACCTCAGCAAGGAAAAGGGTAGTGCCTATAACATAGATATGCAATAAACATTCATATAGATAAAACTGTGCAAATTTTATTTAAGAAAATTTTGTTTTGAAAGACAATCATAACCATCATCATTTTTTGTATATATATATATAGAACTTGAAAAACAATAATAATCATCTTTCTTTCTCAATTAAAATTTCACATACTAAAAAAAAACAATCATAATCATTAATGCCATTAATTTCGTACAAGTAAAACTTGAAAAACAACCACAACCATCATCATTTTTCATTTACCATTTCACATATTCCTTTCCTTCTCATGGATACAGATCTCAAATTTCGTACTCAAATCACAATTTCTTCTTCCTTACATATCCAATTTCACATTCCCACCATCATTTCCCAAACATTACAAATATTCCCAATTCAAATTCACATAATACTTTTCAACATTACAAATTTGATTACGTAACATTTATCAAAATCACAAACACACTTCAAATATGCACAATTTTTCGATCATTTAAACATCATTCTTTTTACTTATTTTAGTATTTCATCATCCGATATAATTTTTATTAGTATCATTGAGGGCTAATAAGGATTCCCTTTACACGTGGATACTCATATAACAGATCCTCATTCCTCGAAGGGTAATGGGTACCATAACAAACTTCTATTCCTCAAAAGGCGATGAATACCATAATAAACTCCTATTCTCCAAAAGGAGATAGTTACCATAACATATTCATATTCCCCGAAGGGCAATATATGCCATAATCATATTTTTATTACCAAAGAGCGATATATGCATATTAAAATTCATAAGTAGATTCTCAACCAAGTCTGATATGGGACTTCTTAGCCACGTTTGACTAAGGCTATATCCATTGTAAGGTTCACCACAAATCTCTACTCACACACCATCCCTTTTTGATACTTGCTAAATTCAAATTAAAAACTAAAATTTAACATAAATTAAAACTCAAGCTTTTAGTAAAATAATGGAAAAAAATACTAGGAATCAAACATAAACTAGACTTCTCTTTTTGATAGCTTTAGACTTCTTTTCGGACTTTAATGCTTATAATCATTTCGGTTTTAGCTTCTTTTAGTTCTTTCCTGGGTTTTTTTTATTTCTAGGGTCACATCATGTAGGTTTTTTTATGGGCTGAAAATGAGCTTTTATATGGGTTCTTGGTGATTTTAAGCCGTTGGATCTCAAGGTCAATTTATGACTGTTAGATTTTGTTTTAAAATTTAAATTTTTTTTTTATTTTATCTTTTCTCTTTTTTCCCAAAAATACCCATCCTTGATACATTAAATTTCAAAAATGTATTTTTTAGTAATTTTTATATTATTCAAAATCATTTTTTAGACGACTTATATTTTGCGTGTTAAATTTAATTAAAATTAACTAAATATTTTTTCTAAAGCAAATTTTCAGCATTCACAAATATTATGGTCTATTTCAGGATGACTTCTAAAATTTAACTTCATTAAATTCTTACAAAAATTATAGAAACCTTTCCTTATCCTATTCTCGAGTTATTACACCCTCACTATTGGGTTCTATGGTTTTCTTAACTAAAGTGCAGAACAATCAATTAAATCTTAAGGTGGAAAAGAAACGACGGAGACAAAAAGAGGAAAATACTTACTAGAATTGATTTCTTTCTCCAACACGGTGGTGCAATCTTGTGTAGCCTTCTCTCTTTCTTTTCTAGTGATAGCTCTCGATCTCTCTATTTTCTTTCTAGTACAAAATGAACTCGGCTTGGGGGGGGGGGGCTATTTTTTATATTCACCCTTAAATTTTTCCCCACCGTCATATTGAGTCACGTGTGGCCTCATAAGGACCATTAGATTGCCCTTTATTACGGCAATGAGGTATTTTCCCCTAACGAGCAAATCCCGTCTGTTAGATCCCTTTTCTCTATGGGTTACATCCTTCTTTTTTAAAAAAAAAAAAATCGGAGAATTTAATAATTTTTTTTAACTTGTTATGGTTATCTTAATTAAAAAAAAATTTAATTTTGATAGAATATATTTTACACCTAAAAATGTCATTATTGTTATTACGAATTCTAACTTACGTACCACTGTTCAAACAATATACAATAAGTTAAGGTTACTCCTATTGATTTAAGCATTATTAATTTGTCTACTAACCTATAATGCACACATAATATAATGTCCCGACTTTTTTAATGAGAAGGAATGCCCGTAACACTTTTCTTGTTTAAACCTCGCCCTTAACTTTAAGGTTATGTTATCCTAAAGTGCTGCTATATAGAAAGATTTTATTTTATAGATGTCAATGAATGAGAAATCATATATTGAACTGCTAAATCTAAAAATTTTAGTGCTATCATATAACTTTGTATCAACTAAGTTCACGAGTCAGAGATAAGTAAAATCAAACCACCGACATCAGTCATAGGATAAACCACCGCTTGTCAGGCCTTTGACTGATTCTATCATAGCGGCTAACGATGGACAATAACCCTCCTCTCCCCCGAACACAGTTTACAACTTTCATCGTATTGTACTCTTCAAAAAGCAACTATTCTCAAAATCTCAGAAGGTACTGAGTTGGAATCCCATATTACCTAAGGATTCTTATGATTATGGAGGATCTAGCTACAGGAAACCAAGAAGGAAGAGCTTTTCCCCCTTTTTCAATCCACTACTACACATACAAATTTCACTGATGTGCAACAATGTGCAAAATAAAATTAATTGTACATCCCTTATAAAAAGTCAAATATGTGAGGCCCAATAAAATTTTAATTACATTATTATCTTATGTAGATTGATTTTAAGAATAAATTAAAAGAACAACAATAAAACTTCTTCAGAGACTTCTACTGATCTTCAGCTTGCTCTGAATATGTCCTAATCTTAAATGGCTATAGAAATTTGGGGTGAGAAT
The DNA here is from genome assembly GCF_054855325.1 of Carica papaya. Classification (NCBI taxonomy): domain Eukaryota; kingdom Viridiplantae; phylum Streptophyta; class Magnoliopsida; order Brassicales; family Caricaceae; genus Carica; species Carica papaya. The sequence continues at coordinate 24,627,349 of NC_142316.1, forward strand.
TCCACTATTTCAATAAAAAAGTTGTAACAAAGATATGCAAACAACCAATCACACAAGGTTGATAAAACAAATACAATTTTATTAAAAAAACCCTGAGTTGAAAAACAATTATAACAATAATTCTTTTTCATTTGTTATTCCATATATTTCTTTCTTTCTCACATATACCGATTTCATATTTTTTATATAAATTTCACTTTCACATACTCTAATTTCACATTCATACATCATTTCCTAGATATCACAATATTACAATTTAAAATCACATAACACTTATCAAAATCACAAACACAATTCTAGTTTGCACAATATTCAATTATTTTAACATCATTCTTTTACTTGTTTTAATGTTTCATCGCACAATGTCGTTTTTACTTATACAAATGAGAACAATAAAGATCTTTTCTACCATGTGGATATTAGATACCATAACAAAATAATCAAATCTCCATTCCCTGAAGGGTTATGGATACAATCAAATCCTTATTCCTCAAAGGGATATGGGTACCAATAAATAATTTTCCAACCACACTTTCAATGAGACTTCTTAGCCACGTCTAACTAAGGTAATATCCATGGTAGGGATCACCAATATCATCTGGAAAAAACTGGTAACACACACGCACTCCCTCTTTTATACCTACTAAACATATTTCCCTTCGTTTTTTAGTAACACATTCATCCTTATTTATGGTTGTTCCAAAATGTCTTATTCCCTATTGTACTATTTTTTATCTCATAGTTTTGCAATTCACAAATATTAGTTAGATAAGCCCTCACTCTAAGGCACATAAATACACAACTTACATGTTTACCTATTCAAACTCATAATATGCATACACCATACACATATTTATATCAAGGTTTAAATACATATACATTCAAACTAATTAAAATAATAATCAATTTAACAAAAGTTAAGTGCTATTACAGATCATACAACAACATATATATACGTACATCAAGCACACATGTAACACATTAAACCAACAACAACATACATATATGTATATCAAGCACACATTTAACACGTTAAATAAATAGCATAATACATATAAACTACACCTACACATATTACATATATAATCATATATATAACCCACACGCAGTACTTATTTTCACACAGATTTGTACATGTAAATATAGATATATTTATATATATTGTTCACAAAAATTCTTTTTTACATTTAAATGTAGGGATTTCAAAAAAAAATCTGAAATCTAAATAACCATGCTCATATCAAATCAAAAAATTAGATCTGTAATGGAAGTGTACCTAAATCTATAGTGAAAGAAATTTGCACATTCTACTATAAATCTTTTAAATTAGCACGCAGCCTTTTGAGTTTTCACACTCTCTTTGTTTTTGTGATGGGATATCATAATAAAAAAATTAGACGTGTAATTTGGGGATCATAACCGCCTATTTATAGGTAAATCTTACCTGAAAATTTTCTATATTCCTAATTTAACCCATCACAAAATTAAGAATTACAGATTTGAGACCTAATATACCCTGAACCATATCGAATCACTTCTAATCAGACCCAATTAATCTGATAGGCTTTTATACACAATAATTTACATATATAAACCCACATGACAAATTTAAAAACCAACAATCTCCCACTTGAGTTATATGTGTTACCTCATAATTGTGCATTAAATAACTTTATGAGTACTCAGAATTTTGTTATCATTACGTGAATACATCCCTAAATAATCTCGTCCATCAATCATATCAACTTAGGATCAAAGTGGTCTTTGTTATATTTATCGTAAGTAAACCCATCAATGATCACGTATATCAACATAATTGAATGATATGGATCAAACATAGATATGTAGCATGAAAATTACATGCAATATGACCCAAACATGTCTATTTTTAACTGATCATACCTTAACCTTAGTGAGATCAACTGCAAGAAAACTCAGAAATAAAATATAGATATAAGCAAAAAAAATATTATAACTGAAATTAACTATGAAATCCATAAACCAAATCCAAAATACAAAACTTATGACATGTATGTATTATAAAAGCAACTATGGTATAAAACTGCCACTGAAACTATACATCATTAAAAGGTACTACACCCATTCGAGCAATGTGCTCACGAAAGACCTTAGGTGGTATCCCTTTGTGAGTAGATCCACAACAATAGAGTTCGTTCTAATGTGCTCTATTAATATCTACTTACTCTGAACTCTTTCTTTAACAACTAGGAACTTGATATCTATATGTTTTTATTTTTTTGAGCTATTGTTGTTGGAATACATAACTACAAACTTATTGTCACAAAATAACTTTAATGGTTTTTTTATACCATCAACAATGTGTAGTCCAGTAACAAAATTTTGCAACCATATTCCATAATTGGACGCCTCATAACATGTTATAAACTTTGTTGTCATAGTGGAAGAGGCTATGAATGTTTACTTAGTGCTCTTCCAGGAAATGGCTCCCCCAGCAAGCAAGTAAATATAGCATGATATAGACTTCCTACTGTCTTAGCATCCGGGAAAATTAGAATCAGAATAACCAAGGATCTTCAACTGGTATAATCTCCCGTATGTGAGCATGTAGTCTTTTGTTCTCTAAAGATACCACATAATGTGTTTGCCTGCATTCTAATGATCTATACGTACATTGCTCAAATATCTTCCTAACATCCCAATAATGTATGCAATATTCGACTATGTACAAACTTGTGCACATATAAGACTCGCTACAGCTAAAGCATAAGGAATCTTTTGCATATCTTTAGTCTCAAAGTCATTCTTGGGGCATTGATTGAGAGTAAACTTATCTCCTTTAGACACAGGGGTGTCACTTAGTTTACAATCTTGTATACCAAATCTCTTAAAAACTTTTTCGATATAGCTCTTTTGTGAAAATTCAAAAATACTTTAAGGGAGATGTAGGTGTATTTGAATTCCTAATATAAAAGTGACATCCTCAAGATCTTTCATCTCAAACATCTTTATTAGAAATCTCTTAGTTTCGTGTAATAAACCTATATCACTATTGGCAAACAGTATGTTATCGACATATAAAACCAGAAAAATATACTTTCTCCCACTAAACTTATGGTATACACAATCTTTCACTATATTCATCTCAAAACTGAACGAGATGATAAGTTGATGGAATTTATGATACCATTGATGGGAAGCTTGCTTAATTCTATAGATAGATTTCTTTAGTTTGCAAACCATTTGCTTCGCATCACTCGATACAAAATTTTTTGCTTGTACTATATAAATCGTCTCATCAATATCACCATTGAAAAACACTGTCTTAACACCCATCTGATGCAACTCAAGATCAAAATATGCCACTAAAGCCATTATAGTCCTGAAAGAATGAAACTAGAGAGAAAGTCTCTTTATAATCGATATCTTCTTTCTGTGTAAAGCCCTTAATATAATTTCACATTGCCATTTGAATCCCTCTTGGTCTTAAAAATCTATTTACAACCAATGAGTTTTGCACCTTCAGTCAATGGGGCAAGATCCCAAACGTCATTGTCCTTCATGGACTTAATCTCTTCATTCATAACACTAATCTACTTCTGAGAGTTAGAACTTTCTATGGCTTGACAAAAGTTGATTGGATCATCTTTCACAATTCTGATATCATTCTCATATTCTTGAAAAAATACAATATAATCATATGAAATTGCACTTCTCCTCTCTTTAGTGGATCTTCTTAATGGAATTGATTCTTGAGCGTGTGAAGTTTATTCTTCTAAAATAAATTCTTGAGTATGAATGAGAGGTACTATAACATTATCTTGATATGGATTTACTTCTCGAACAGTGCAAGATATGAGAACCCGATCTTGATCACGATCAAGAGCAACTGATGGAATATCAATATATTATTCTTTAAAGACAAGGTCTCGAACTCTTTCTTTCCCCACAAACTCAAGATCCTCAAAGAATTGGATAGTTTATATCTCAAAGATTGTCTTTATAGTGGAATCATAAAACTTGTAATCCTTGGATCTTTCAGAATAGCCAACAAAATAACAACTTACAGTTCTGGAATCCAGTTTCTTTTTATGTGGCCTATAAAGCCTGGCCTAAGCTGGAGATTCCCAAATGTGCAAATGTCTCAAACTAAGTGTCTTGCCCGTCTAAAACTCATAAAGGGTCTTTGTAATTGCTTTAGTTAGAATTCTGTTGAGTAAATATATTGTAGTCTTTAATTCTTCTCCCCATAATGATTCTGGAAATGTAGAATGACTAATCATACTCCTCACCATATCCTTAAGTGTTCAATTTCGCCTTTCAGCAACACCATTCATGTTAGGCGAACTCGATATGATGTGCTGTGGGAAGATACCACATTCCTCTAGGAATCTAGCAAATGGTCCTGGATGTTATTCATCTGATTTATCATATCCAACATAGTATTTATCATCACGACAAGATCTAACAAACTTAATTCTTTTATTGAGTTGGTTCTCAACTTCTGCCTTAAAACTTTTGAACACATCTAGGGACTATGATTTCTCATGAATGAGATAAAGGTTATCATATCTCGAATAGTCATCTATGAATGTTATGAAGTATTATTGACAATTTCAAGAAGTCGTAGGGAATGGTCCACAAATATCTGTATGAATAAGCTCCAATACGTCTATAACCTTATTGGAATTCAATCTCTTGATGTTTGTCTGTTTTCCCTTGATGCAATTGACATATATGTCGAAATCTATAAAATCAAAGGGATCAAGAATTTCATTCAACACAAGTCTCTCTACTCTCCCATTAGAGATATGACCTAATTTCTTCTGCCACAATGAGGCATAATTCTCATGAGTTAATTTACGCTTGACACTTCTTGTACCCACATGCAAGGATGCATTATAAGAAACAATTATATCTAGTAGATAAAGATTATCATGAGTTGATAAAGAACCAGTACCAACCATATTAGAATTATAATTAAGACTAAATATTCTATTTCCAAAAGAACAAGAATAACCAAATTTATCAAATACAGAAATAGAAATCAAATTTTGTCTAAATGATGGTACAACATAAGTCTCTTCTAAATCTAAATAATATCTAATTTTTAATAATAATCTAAATATGCCAATTACTTTAACCTCCACTAGTTTGCCATCGCTGACATAAATGAATCTGCCACATTCACTTGGCTTACAACAACAGAGGTAATCCTATATGGACACCGATGTAGCAGTGGCACCAGAATCAATCCACCATGTATGTCTAGGTACAAACGTTAAATTAGTCTTAGAACAAACAAAGTTACGAATAATACATTTCTTTGTGCGTCATGCATGATAGTTGACGTATTGCTTCTTATGATGACTTGGAGCTTTATAGAAGAAATAGACACTATCATTTTATTCCTTTTTCTATTTCTTCTGTTGCACTGGAACCGCAACATTTTTTCCTATTTTCTTTTTCTTATTCTTCTTGTCCTTTAAGATTGTAGCTAGATGAGCATTCTCTGTCTTCTCATACTTCAACCTTTCCTCTTCCTGAACACAATGAGAGATGAGCTCATTGAGAGTCAACGATTCCTTCTGGTAGTTGTAACTCACCTTGAAATGATTAAATTATGGAGGAAGAGAAATTAAAATAAAATACACTAGTAATTCTTCTGATAAATCCAATATGAGTGCCCTGAGCTTAGCATGTATGTGAGACATTTTCATTATGTACTCTTTTATGTTTTCTTTCCCTTTATATCTCATGGAAGTAAGGTCCGCCAAAAGTGTACAAGCTTCGATCTTACCACTCTTAATGAAGCGTTGCTCGATGGATGTAAGGAAATCTTTAGCTGAAGTGATCTCATTGGACATAGTGCCCTTAAAAACTTCTGGAATAGACTATTGCATTACCAATAAATACATACGGTTTGATCGATCCCATCTTTCAAACTCCCTCCTTTCCTCAAGAGTACTGTTAGGAGTAAATGGAGTGGGTGGATTGACCCGTAAAGCACAATCCAGATCCATAACTTTAAGAACAATCCAAACACTATTTTTTCATATCTTGAAGTATGAGTCGTTCAACATGGGATGAATCCGAACACTGTTTTTTTATATCTTAAAGTTTGAGTCGTTCAACATTGGGATGAAATTAACATTCGTGGTGATACTTCCAACAGAAAAAGAAGCTAAACAGAGAATAGACAACATTTAGTCAATCAATGCTCACTTTAAACTTTAAACCATAAACAATAATAATATATTTAAATAAAGGAAAATCCTATCTTAAGACATCAGACACTTTATTAACACTATATTTAAACAAGATATTAACTTGTAAATAATATCTTATAATAGTAACAAATACTGACAGTAAAAACACACATTAAATAAAAAATCTTTCTTTAGGCCGATTTATAGTTCACATGTAAAAAAAAATTGAATAACTGTCACGTATTTATTACCTTCAATTGTAATGTAATTATGGTAAACATTAACCTTCATTTGAGCTGATTAACATTCACATAAAATACACCCATAAAGTCATTTGTATTCTAAAATAAATCAACTTAATACAAGAGAGGTCGCTTTGACGAGATATTGTATAAATCGATTCATTTCAATATGTATATACATACACTAATATTTAAATCCAAAATTATACCAAATTTAGTATGTTGAAGAAAGAAAAATATCCATAAAATAACTAAAATTATTCTGAAAATAGACCCCTTAATTTTTTTTTTTCCATTTTTAGGTCAAATAGTTGATTGATCAAAGTTAAACATTGATCGTTGATCGGTCAGGTTTGGATCGTGTTGGGTCTGGACCGGATCAAGCCTAACCCAAACTCATTGAGCTTTGGGCCCCCGCACATATGGGCCTCCTCTTCCCTTCTTTTTCTTTCTTCCTTATTTCCTTTTTTTTTTCTTTCACCCTCGAGCTTGAGCCTAAAGCGCAAACTTAGAAATAAAATTTGAGCCCACTGTTTGCGGCCCTAAATAGAAGAAGAATCCTAATTTTTTTTTTTGTCTTTTTCTTTCTTTATTATTTTTCGTAGCATGGGGAAAGGGGGGCCACTTTTGGTAGTCGCCTGCTTAGTGTGCATGGGGAAAGGGGGGCCTCTCCGTCGCGCTACATTGTTTTTCCCTTAGTGTGCATGCTTTTAAATATATATTTTCTATTATATATATTTAAATAGTGAATATATATATATAAAATAAAACTAAAAAATTTTAAAAATTAATTCGAAAAACAAATTTGAATCCATAAATCTTAATATATATATATATATTTCAATTTGAAAACCAAAACTTCGAATTTCAAGGATTCAATATGTGGCGGCTCTGATACCACTTGTAGGAATTTTAAAAGTAAATATGAAATTTAAATAACCAAACTCATATTAAATCAAAGAGATTAGATTTGTAACGGAAACATACTTGAATTTATTGTGGAAGAAATCTATGCATCCTACGGTAGATCTTCTAAATTATCATATAGCATTTTGAGTTTTCATATTCTTTTTGTTTCTGGTGATGCGATATCAGAATAAAAAAATTCTACATATAATTTGGGGACCATAACTGCCTATTTATAGGCAAATAATGCCTATAAATTTTTTATATTCCTAATTTGGCCAATCATAAAATTAAGAATTACATATTTGGTCTCTACACATAAAATGAAACATAAACTTTAATTTGATGTATTAAGACCCAATATATCCTTAACCGTATCGGATTACATCTAACTAGGCCAAATTAATCCGATAACCTTTTATGCACAGTAATTTACACATATAAGCCCATATATCAAATTTAAAACCTAACATGAAATACATATAATCACACACATAAAAATACATACACACATGCACGTCCACACAAAGTGACATATATACATATAATTCAACATATATAATTAAATATACCTATACTTATCTATACTATAAATATATATATGTATATTTATATCTATCAAGCATACATATATTATGTATTATACATTAAATACTGCATACATATATAAATTATAAGTATAGAATACACATAATAAATACAATACAAAACACATAAATATTAATGCATATAACTATAAAAATCTGTATGTACCTAAAACACACACATATACACTGGCATCCATCTGCCTATATACACAGAATCTTACACAGTTATCATATATATATATATGTATATTAACATACTTACGCATAGCTTCCCATTACACACTCACACACATACATATAATCTATACTTATACATTCACATACAATATATTTGCACCTATATCAATATACATACACAATCACATAATGTCATTCAACAATCTACATTTATATGAAGATTATACAGAAAATATATAATAATACATAATTTAAAAATAATATAATAAATTTTAAATAATTATTTTAAAATTAATAAATCATTTTATGAAAATATGAAATTCCTGAATGAAAGACCCAATTATTACCTAAATGGCTTAACTTCCCTCTGTATCATCTCGACTTCTCCTATGAGAAGAAAACGCTACTACACATATAAAATTCACCTATATCATAGCTATTTGATAAAAATTTCAAAACTATTTCATCTCTTATATAAAATGACAACACATGAAGCTCCATACAATCTCTTTATAATTAATATTTTATTTCTATTCTACTTTTACAATCCAAAATAACTAAACTAAGAAATTCATTCAAAGTCTACTACTCGGTATTGAACTTGATTTGAAAGTTTCTTAACCTACAACGACTATAAAAATTTGGGGTGAGGATTCCGCTACCTCAGTAAGAAAAGAGATAGTGCCTATAACATAGATATACAACAAACATTAATATAGATAAAACAATGCAAATTTTATTTAAGAAAATTCTATTTTGAAAGATAATATTAACCATCATCCTTTCTATATATATATATGTAACTTGAAAAACAACCATAATCATCATCCTTTTTCAATTACCATTTCTCATATTAAAAAAAACAATTATAATCATCAATACCATTAATTTCGTACAAGTAAAACTTGAAAAACAACCATAACCATCATCCTTTTTTATTTACCATTTCACATATTCCTTTCCTTATCATGGATACAGATCTCAAATTCCGTACTCAAATCACAATTTCTTCTTCCTTACGTATCAAATTTCATATTTCCACCATAATTTCCCAAACATTACAAATATTCCCAATTCAAATTCACATAATACTTTTCAGCATTGCAAATTTAATTACATAACATTTCTCAAAATCATAAATACAATTCACATATGCACAATTTTCAGTTATTTAAACATCATTCTTTTTACTTATTTTAGTATTTCATCATCTGATACCATTTTTACTAGTATCATTGAGGGCTAATAAGGATTCTCTTTCCACGTGGATACTCAGATAACAGACCTTCATTCCTTGAAAGGTGACGAGTACTATAACAAACTCCTATTCCCCAAAGGGCGATGGGTACCAAACAAACTTCTATTCCTCGAAGGGCGATGGGTACCACAACAAACTTCTATTCCCCAAAGGGCGATGGGTACCATAACAAACTTCTATTCCCCGAAGGGCGATAGGTACCATAAGATATTCCTATTCCCCAATGGGCAATAGATGCCATAATCATATTCCTATTCTCAAAATAGCGATATATGCCATAACCAAATTCATAATCAGATTTCTAACCCAGTCCGATATGGAATTTTCCAGCCATGTTTGACTGAATCTATATCCACTATAAGTGAAATCAATTAAAAAATGATTGATAAAAGACCACAAGGAACTTACCTTGATGAGTTAAATCAACCTAGTACTTGATAAAAAGGTTGTAGACACCCTCTTAAAGAGCACTCCCACAATTAATGAGAGCTAAAAGTAACTACAAATTTTATTAAATATTGAACATGTGTTTACATGAGGGGTGGTGGCGTCAATTTATAGAGTATGTCATCGTTATTTGAGTTAAACTCTAAAATAAGAACCCTAAATCTAATTCGTAATTTTAATTCAAATTAAAAACCAAAATTTAACTTAAATTAAAACTCAAACTCTTAATAAAATAATGCAAAAAATACTAGGAATTAGACATAAACTAGACTTCTCTTCTTGGTGGTTTTAGACTTCTTTTCAGACTTTAATGCTTGTAATGTTTTTGGTTTCAGCTTCTTTTAGTTCTTTGGTGGGTTCATTTTTTTGTTCCTTGGGTCACATTAGGTAGGTTTTTTTTATGGGTTTAAAATGAGCTTTTATATGGCTTCTTGATGATTTTAAGCCATTGAATCTCAAGGTCAATTTCTGATCATTAGATTTTATTTCAAATTTTAAATTTTTTCTCGATTTTATCTTTTCCCTTTTTTCTAAAAATACCCATATTTGATACATTAAATTTCAAAAATGTATTTTCATTAATTTTTATACTTATTCAAAATTATTTTTTGGACTACTTATATTTTGCATGTTAAATTTAATTAACATTAACTAAATATTTTTTCTAAAGCTAATTTTAAGCATTCATAAGCATTATCATCTATTTCAGGATGACTTTGAAAATTTAACTTCATTAATTTCTTATAAAAATTATACAAACATTTTCTTATCTTATTCTCGGGCTATTACACCATCACTCTTAGATTCTATGGTTTTCTTAGCTAAAATGCAAAATAATCAATTAAATCTTAAGGCGGAAGAAAAACGATAGAGAAAAGAAGAGAAAAACACTTATTATAATCGATCTCTTTCTCTAGCACAGTGGTACAACCCTGTGTAGCCTTCTATCTCTCTTTTCTGGTGATAGCTCTTGATTTCTCTCTTTTCTTTCTGGTGCAAAATGAACTCGGCTTAGGGAGAGGGTATTTTTTATATTTACCCTCAGATTTTTCCCCACGGTTAGATTGAGTCCCATGTGGCCTCATAAGGAATGTTGGATTGCCCTTCATTAAGGGCAATGTGGTATTTTCCCCTAATAAGCAAATCTCGGCCATTGAATCCTTTTTTTTCTCACTCATTAGGGTTGTGGTTGCCTTGACTGTTGGATCCTTTTTCTCTTACTCATCTAGGTCGTTGGTTGCCCCTGTGTAGCTCAAAAATACCCCCAAATTAATTTCTTATATTTGATATATTTAATTTAGCCTTTATATGTATTTGTAAATATATAATAAGGTTAATAACATAGTTTAGAGTCAAATAAAAAAATAATGGATAAGGTTTAATGAGCTAGAATAAGCATGAAGAGATATAAAAAAAAGTGAGAACCTTTTAGATGAAATGGTATAATGAAAAGTTGTAACTTTTAGATGAAGTGACGTAGCGAAAAGTGACAACTTTTAGATGAAGTGACATGTAAAAGTATTAACTTTTAGATGAAGTGACATAACAAAAAGTTACAACTTTTAGATGAATTAATATGTGAAAAGTGGTAAACTTTTAGATGATATAGTATGTGAAAAATAATAACTTTTTAGATAAATCGGTATGTAAATTATAACACTCCGAGTCCGAGAATTAGGCTCAGAATGGTGAATTTTAATTTTTTTCTAAATAATAATAACACATAAGTTTTAATTTTAATTAACTTTATTTTTTTTTAGGAATATAAGCATTTTGGGCATTTTCAAAATAATTTTCAGAAATCATGGCCAATATGTAAATAAAAAGGGTCTTGTCTGAAAGAAATTTTGAAAAATGGGGTCATTTTACAAATTATAAGAGATGGGCCACATAGGACGACCATGTCAGCAGCATGGCGAATTAGGACACATTACGTGGCAAGCATGACGACAGACCTTCCCACACGGAGAGCCATGTTGCAATCCACGTGTCAAGGCAATCAAACAGTCTGTGTTTACTCCCACGTGCATGAACGATCCAGATCAATTTCCTGAATAGGCTTTCGATCAAACGGCCCTTGTCTCCCCATACAAACCCCGATGGACAGTCTAGATTGGTTTCCCAAATAGGCCTAATTGAATGACCATCTGCGCTCTACGTCTCCTAGGATAAACGGTTGAGATTAGAAAAAGAGAGGTATTTAAACCTCTCTTTAGTCGAATCCCAACCCTTGCCAACACCCAAGCTAGAGAAGGAGAGAGACGGTCGAAAGAGAAGCTCAACCACTAGAGGACGTTAGTGTCATCGTGCTGGAGACCGAAAATACTCCGGTAAGCTGTATTTTCTTCATGTTCTTCCCATTTCTCCATTCTTTAGCCGCCTAACATGTTTTCGATGCAGGGTGATCGAGAAAAGTCACAAACCACGAGGGAGGAACGATGGAGCTTGACTGAGTTGTCGTACTGAAAGACCAAAACCACTTGTAAACACCAGTTTTCTTCCTCCTTTCACCGAGAAACACCTCCTAACCACGATTTAAATAGGTTTTCACCAAGAACCAGCCAAAACCAGTCTGACTGAGAGGAGGAACTGCCGGAGAAGGAGGACCAAGCGGCGAAGCACAGTGACGCCGCCGTGCAGAACCCCAACCTGACATTTGGTGAGATTTTTTCCATTTTTTTGTCATTCTTTGCGTATTGTCATACCAGTTTGACCTATATTTTCAATCTCATAAAGAAAATCCAAGAATCGGGAACTGTCGAGAACCATAGTGAAAAAAGATGATGTTCTAGACACCAACCCAGTGTAAGAATCTCTCACCCCTTTTTCCTGTTATGGTTAAATTAAAGCTAAATTAATAATAAATAGAAAATTTAGATAATTGGTGATTCTTTGATTAATTAAGTACAAGTTGCTAGTGGAGCTAGTAACCAATCAGTCTATGCTTGTTATTAGTTTAATTATGTTAGTTATTTCTTTAGTCACTTTATTATGCTTATCTACTTACTTTGTTCTATTTTAAATTACTTCAATCCATTTGCTTTAATCTATGTCCACTCAGTCAACATAATATGTTTTCTGTTGTTGAAATATGAGTATGTTTCTTAATCTATGGATAAAGTCATATTGTCCTATGGTTTCTTAACTTAGGGGAATTATTATATTAGTTTAATATATAGTTAACATGATATGGTTTCTTAGTCTATGTTTTTCGTTGTTATATTTTGTATATAATACATTTTAGTCAGCATAATGTAGATTTATTTCACTCACGTATTTTGAAATATGAATTTTGTACTCTTGTGTTGCTTGGGGATACGAGCATACACATCATTTGAGGCTAAATAATAAATAAAAGAAAAGATATGCTTGAACTAATTTTGTTGAATGAAGGGGCTTACCGGGTGTCATAGAAAAGAGTGTACGGACTTGGTGCATAGGGTGAACCCTATCGTGAACGTTACCCTCAGCCGTACTGAGTTGGAAAGTCCCGTATCGGATAAGGTTGGAAGTTTATTAAGTGTTGCTCATACCAGATAGGATATTGAGGCAGTTTTTAGTTGTGGCGCCCATTACCAGACGGAGTATGGGGACGACCGTTTGATTACAAGGAAAGTGTGTGTATCCACTTGTAGCAGGGATCCCTTTGGACCCCCAGTGACACCGATAGTGAAGGATAAAATAATAGAGTAGAGATTAACATGGTAAGAATCCGATTTTGGGAAAATAGTAAAGTGTCAAATGTTATACGTCTTTTGAAATGTATACTATTAGATTGTTATCCTGATTTTTATCTTAATGAATGACATTTAAGAAGTAGGTTAGTCGAGAAAATGTTAATATTTTCAATGAAATGAATAATGAATGCATTAGCATTTGAGTTTTATTAAGAATGAGCTCCATTGGTTGTTTTATATTTTCTACAACCCTTAAATTTTTTGTATTAGTAGTAAGGTGTTGATATTATTACTGAGCTAGCGTAGTTCACCCATTTCTTATTAACTATTTTAGATTAGGACAACCAAGATCCGAATCCTGAACAGCAAGAGGCCAGTTAAAGAATTACCTCTTCCGCTTTGTCAATTTTAAGTAGAGGTTAACAATACTTACTTTTCATGTTTTTCCTCCTTTGAGTTTCAAAAGTATTCTCATAGCCCTTATTTGGGCATTTTAAGTAAACGTGCAAGGAATATAACCTTCAAACTTTAATTACTTCCACTAAATAATAAACTTCAATATTGTTTATTTTACTATTACTAAGTTATACTGTAAAGGCCCGGAACTTAAATGGAAATAAATTCATAAATTGAATGCAGAAGTAAATAATAGAGTTAGGGTTTATGTTCCTTACACAATAGTTTACAATACCCAATAGAGATATAAAAATATCATTTTTAAAAGACAAACGGTAATTAAAGAAAAATGAATAAATAAATATTTTAAGACAACCTTCATGAGTACTTGAAGGGAGTTCGGGTGGTAAACTACTCACAACTTTTTTATAGATAAAGATTTGGATCTTGGTCTTCTCAATTTGAAATGGTTAATGAAAGGGTGAGCTACACTAGCACAATAAGAATATCACACTAATCACATATACGGAAAATTGAAGAATGGTAAAAATAAGAAAAACAACCAATGGAGCAATTAATTTAATATAGATTCATTTAATATAAAGAAAACTATTTATTCCTTACTTACGTAACCAGTTTTTTTTCGAAAACAACCTATGAAGACCCATGGGGGTCCATATGATAGCAAGAGACGATGACTTTACTTTTTTACTTGCTTAGTGGTACCCTTGGGAGTCCACAGGGATGTCTCCCTACTTGTGAATCCAATATCTAATTTAAACAATTAACTAGTCGTCCCTATACCCCATCCAGTAATGGGTGCCAAATATACCACTGCCTCGATACCCCGTCCGGTATGAGGGTGAACCATATCTCCCAACCTTATTGGTAAGGGACTTCCCAGTCTCGTCCAACTGAGGTAACGTTCACGGTAGGATTCCCTATGTATCAGGCCCATCTGCCCTTTTTTGGGTATCTAGTAAGTCTTTCACATACAGATTTCTATCATCAAAACAACAAACCACGCAATACTAATATCTCATTATATATTCACATATCAATAAAACGATATTTAAGCGAGCGATTTAACTTATCATAACTAATAACCAAGTAATTAGATAACTAGATAAATCATGCAGGAAGAGACCAAATAACCTAGATAATCGAGAAGACTATAAAAAATATCAATGTAAACATGTACAATGTAATAGTAAGCAATTTAGGCAGTACATGAAAATAAACAGGAAATCAGGATAAATGTGAACTAACTGGTTCTGCCTCCATTAGTAACCTATAATTATTTGTAGGGTTTTTAATTTTTTATAAAAATATGAAATTATACATCGTTAAGCTTCAATTTACTGTAACGGAGAATAGAGTGAGAGATCCTTACCCGAATTGATGTTCCGAAATGTCGAGTTGTCTATTACGCTTCCTATCAGGTACTGGATTTTCTGAATTTTTTGTGTGGAATCCAAAACATTCGTCACATGACTAAAATACCCCAAAAATCCAAAAATAGTGTCAAAAACTCATTATGGCAAATTTTGGGGTTCCTGCATGGCGCCGCTGCCGTGCTCCAGCGTCGGCTCCACCGCCCACAGTGGTGGTTCACCTCAGCCTGGCCGATTTTGACCGTATCCCTGCAGAAAAACACGTTAGGGGCCTCAGTTGACCTGGAAATCATAAAAGACCGAACCTACCGGCGGGGGGGACCTCCGGTGCGACAGCTCCGCTGGTCCTCCATCACGACTGAGGTTCTTTTTTTGGCTATCCTACACAGAAAAAGACGGTGAACACAATGATCGAAAAATCATGTGAAACGGGAATCGAAAAGGGGCTCATAGGAGTGATTTTGGGATTTTAGCTGGCAGCTCCGTCTGACTTTACCCACGGTCTTCGACTCACCCGTCATCCCTTTTGGTCCTATTTGGTCACAGGGGTGCTTAAAATCGAATTTCGAGCGGATAGAGGAAAGTTTTACCTTTTTTGGTGGTCGGCGGTGGCTCTGGTGTGGCGGCAGTAGATGGTCGACCTCCTTCTCCCGCGTCTGATTCTTCTTCTCCTGTGGGGGTTGGTGGCTAGAGTTCGGGTTCCTATGTGATATGAGGTATTTATACCCATCCGGCGTTGATCTAGGTCATCCATCGCAATCAATCTCGTTCGTCTGATCGTGTCTAATGAGAAAATGAATCTAGACCGTCCATCCCAATTTGATCTTGACCATCTGATCGCTCTTAAGGAGAAAATAAATCTGAACCATCTATGCCTGCATGATCGATCATGGGCCATCCGATCACAGGGCACGCAGATCATCTACGTGGCACTGACGTCAGCGTGCCTTATCACATGGCGTGCTCCGATTCATTGGGGCTGCTGACTGGGTGGTCTTACATGGCACAATTTTTTCTATATACACTTTGACCTCTGTTTCTAATTTTTCTTTCAAAAATACCCCCTGAACCCAAATTTTTTCCCTTTTCCCAAAACAAATTTTTGATTACATCCCTAACCTATTTTTTTCCAATAAATTTAATAAAATTAATTTATAAATAAATTTTTATTTATTTTTAAATTGCTAAAATTGATCTTGGGCCAAGTTTCGGCCTCGAGTATTATAACTCCCCCCCATTTTAAGAATAAATTTGCCCCCTCAAATTTGTCACCCTTTCACTTAGTCAAACAGCTGGGGATACTGGGCTCTGAAGTTTGATTCTAGCTCCCATGTGGCTTCTTTCTGCATGTGATTCTGCCATAGAACCTTGACAAAGAGAATTTATCTGTTATGGAGTACTCTGCTCTTTCGGTCTACAATGCCCACTGGTACCTACTCATAGGATAGATCCTCTTGGAGTGAAAGGGGCTCGTGGGCCAAGATGTGTGAGGGGTCCGAGTTGTACTTGCGTAGCATAGACACATGAAACACATTATGAACCTTGAATAGCTCTGGAGTTAGTGTCAGTCTGTAAGTGGTCATACCAATTTTGTCTTAAGATCTCAAATGGCCCAATAAATTGGGGAATTTAATTTTCTCCTATTGTCAACCCCACTGATTCTCTGGAAAGGGGTGACCTTGAAAAATACTCGATCACTTTTCTTAAATTCTAAATCCCTCCTCTGAGTATTCGCATAATTCTTCTGCCTACTCTGAGCCATCTGAATGTTCTTCCTAATCTTAACCATTTTCATTATAGTCTCCTCCATAAGATCTAGGCTGAACAATTTTTTATCACCCACCTTTTCTAAACAGATCGGTGATCTGCATGGGCGGCCATATAATACCTCGTACAGAGCCATGCTGATACTTTTCTGGTAGTTGTTATTGTAGGAGAACTCTATTAAATTTAAGTGATCATCCAAATGAGCCCCAAAGTAAAGAACACAAGGTCGGAGCATATCCTCCAGTGTGGGAATTGTCCTCTCTAATTTTCCATTAGTCTGAGGGTGGAATGCGGTACTAAGAGATAATTTTGTTCCCATGACTTACTGAAAACTAGACCAAAACTGATAAGTGAACTTGAGGTCTCTGTCGGATACTACTGTCACCAGTACTCCATGTAATCTGACTATCTCCTGGATATACATTCTTGCTAGTTTGTTCAAGGGGTCGGTCATCTTGATAGCCAAGAAATAAGAAGACTTAGTGAATCGGTTGATAATTACCCAAATAGTATCATGTCTTGAGCGTGTCCTAGGCAACTCTGTCACAAAATTCATTGTGATATGTTTCCACTTCCACTCCGGGATCGGTAATGGCTGAAATAGCCCACCTTGGCGTTGATGCTCTGCCTTAACCTGTTGACATACTAGACACTTAGAAACAAAGTTGGTTACCTCTCTTTTCATCCCCTTCCACCAAAATCGGGGTTGCATACTTTGATATATTTTAGTGCTTTCGGGATACATGGCGAACTTTGAGCTATGAGTCTTTGTTATGATGTCCCTTTTTAGTTCACTTTCACTTGGAATACACACCATGTCCTGAAATTTAAGTAGCCCATTGGCAGAGACTCGAAATTCTGAATTTACTCTCTGTTTTACATCCTTCTTGAGAGCTACTATGGTGGAATCGGCGGATTTAGCTTTTTTTATTCTCTAGATCAATTCAGGTTGAACAGTCAGGTGGGCCAAACATGTAATTCTCTTCAAGTCCTGAAGTTGTATATGTTATGGGGCCCTTATTACCCTGTATTCTGAAATCGTTATGTCAGCCAACATACCTACACTTTTTTCTGTTGAACGCATTGGCTACCACATTATCCTTGCCTGGGTGATACAAAATGTTGTAATCGTAGTCCTTGAAGAGTTCTATCCAATGTCTCTGACGCATTTTGAGATCTTTCTGAGTAAATATGTGCTTCAAGTTCTTATGGTCGGTATAGATCTCAAAAGTCTCCCTATACAAGTAGTGGCATCAAGTTTTTAAGGCATGGATAATAGCAGTAAGTTCTAAATCGTGGGTGAGGTAGTTTTTCTCATGACTCTTCGACTGCCTAGACCCATAGGATATGACATTCCCATACTGCATCAAAACACAACTCAACTCTAGGTAAGAGGCATCACTATAAGCTATATATCCATTTGTCCTACTGGTAAAGTGAACATAAGTGCAGTAGTTAACCACATCTTTAGTTTTGAAAAGCTCATTTCACAGTCCTTGTTCCACTCAAACTTAACGTTCTTCTTTGTGAGCTTGATCAAAGGAGCAGTTAGGCTAGAAAATTCAACCACAAACCTGTGGTAATAACCTGCCATTCCCATAAAGCTATGAATTTCCTTGACGAAGGTCAATCTCTTTTAACCAAGCACTACCTCAACTTTTTTGAGGTTTACTGACACTCCATCTCTTGATATAATGTGCCCTAAGAAATTAGTCTGCTCGAGACAGAACCCACACCTACTCAACTTTGCATGCAACTTCTTTTCTTTGAGAACCTACAAAATCTGAGTCAGGTGGTCAGCTTGTTCCTCTCTTCTCTTTGAATAGAGCAGGATATCATCGATAAATACAATGATGAACTGATTCAGGAATTATCTGAAAACTATGTTCATCAAGTCCATAAAACTGGCTGATATGCTGGTTAGTCCAAATGGCATGACCAGGAACTTATAGTGTTCGTACCTTGTTCTGAAGGTTGTCGTAGGAATGTCCTCTGCCCTGATCTTTACCTGATGGTAACCTGAATGTAAGTCTATTTTGGAGAAGACCTGAACACCCTGCAATTGGTCAAAAAGGTCATCGATCTTGGAGAATGGGTACTTGTTCTTGATCGTGACCCTGTTTAATCCCCTGTAGTCAATACATAACCTTAATGTCCCATCCCCTTTCCTTGCAAGTGTGACTCCAACACCCCAAGGGAACACATTATGTTGGATGAACCCACTATCCTACAATTCATTAATTTGTTTCCTCAACTATTTCATCTTAACACGACTCATGCAGTAAGAGGCAACCGAGATAGGCTGGGTGCTTGGCTGAAGATTTATGGTGAACTCAACTTCTCTGTCTACTGGCAGTCCGGATAGTTCATCAAGAAACACATCCGAAAAGTCTCGGACTACCAGAATCTCTTGAATACAAATTTCTTTCTTAGATTTGCCTAGTGTAGAGAAAATAATGAGTTAAAATACTTTGTAATAAAGAAATTGCCATGAGGGAATAATATTAAAAAAAATTATTAACTTGTAAATGACTCTTCATTAGGAGGGTTGAATACAAGTTTCTTGTGAAAACAATCTATAGTTGCATGATACACTGCTAAACAGTTCATTACTAGGATTACATCAAAGTCCCTCATGTCAATCTCTATTAGGTCCACACTCAATTTCCTATCTACTATGTCTATGATACAGCTCTGTATATAACCTCCCCTAATAGTGTCCTACTCTTAATAGTACTCACAAATAACACAAAATAAAGTTTTTTAGGTAATATATTCAAGTTTATTGTAAAAATATGTGAGACAAATGAATGTGAAGTGCCAGTATCAATCAAAACATGTGCAAGGTGATTACAAATAGAGTACGTACCCTGTATTACGTCTGGATTGGCTTCAGCATCCTACTGAGTGAAGTTGTAAGCTCTACCCTGAATAGAAGGTCTGGCCTGATTCTAATTTCGAGGACACTCTCTCGCATAGTGTTGGGCACTCCCACATATGCGGCAAGTATTGTTGAGGCAATAGCAGGATCGATTGCCATGATCCTTACTATAATGTTGACAAGTCCTATCGCGTCATGTTACTAGAGCTTGGGGAGGAGCCTGAGTCACTAGCCTAGGTCTCTTGTTCTACTGAATTAGTACAGTAAGTGCTGGTCTGCGGTGTGAAATCGAGGGTTTGGGATTCTCCACTGCTGGAGGAAAGATGTAAAGGTTCCTCTCCATTAGCTATGCCTTAGCCAAAACGGCTGAGTAAGTACTGAGCTCAAATACGTGCAGCTGTTTTCTAATCTCAAGACGGATGCCCCACTCAAATTTTTTTGCCTTCTTGCCTTCATCCATCATGCTCTCAGGGAATACCGGCCCAACTTCAGGAACCTTCGGGCATACTTCAACACAGTCATATCACTCTGGACTAGGTGTGCAAACTCCATTTCCTTCAAATACCAGAGGTGCTCTAGGAGATACTCTGCATTGAAGGCCATTAGGAACTGTTCTCAAGTGACTGAAACAGGCAAGGTGGCTTGCTTGAGCTGCCACTAGTGACCTACCTCTTCCACAAACATGTAGGTAGCAAATACAACTCTCTGTTCGGGAACTACCCCAAGAGTCACGAAAATCTTCTCTGTCTTAACTAACCAATACTCAGCCTCTTCAAAAGAGGATGCCCCTGCAAAAGTAGATAAGTTTAGCCTTTTGTACCTTTTAATGTAGTCTAGGTCCATCATGGGTGGAACTAAGTCCCGTGGAAGAGGGACTAAATTGTGTTGGGGAGGGACTAGGTAGCCCTATGGTGGTGCCAGTGATATAGTGGAGGCACTGGATTGTACTGTGGTGGTACCGAATGATGCGGTGGTGGCACCGAATTGCATTGTGGTGGTGTCGGAAGGTACGGTGGATGAGCAGGGTTATACCGAGGGTGGCTTTGGATCTTCCCGCTGTAAGGGTGGCTCAAACTGTGGCAGCGGATGAGGGTTAAGTAGCTCCCTCCTTTCCTCTCGGGCCTGCTGGGCAGCGATGAGTCTCTCCAGCGTCTCAAAGAGTCGGTTAACATCCTTTCGAAACAAACCCTCCCAGGCTGCTCATTTTAATGGGGGCCTTCCTCTCCTCATCTATTTGTACTTACATTTCACAAGGAAGGGTTGAGCGATAATTTGTATTTGGTTTCTTAAGTCTTTGTGTAAAGAATGGTTCTGAGGAACGCGTCTCTAATAAAAACTGTAAACGCTCGGAACTTAAATAAAAATAAATTCATAAATTGAATGCAGAAGCAAATAATAGAGTTATAGTTTACATTCCTTATACAATAGTTTAGAATACCCAATAGGGCTATAGGAATATCCCTTCTAAATGACAAACGGTAATTAAAGAAAAATGAATAAATAAATATCTTACAACAACCTTTACTAGTACTTGAAGGGAGTTCGGGTGGTGAATTACTCACAACCCTCTTTCTGATCGGGATCTGGATATGGATCTTGGTCTTCTTGATCTGAAATGATTAATGAAAGGTTTAGCTACACTAGCACAATAAGAATATCACACTAATCACAGATACGAAAAACTGAAGATTGGTAAAAATCGTAAAACAACTAATGGAGCCCTTAATTTGATGTAAATTCATTTAATATAAAGAAAGTCATTTATTCTATACTTACATAATGGGCTTTTTTTCAAAAACAACCTATGAAGACCCATATTTATACTACTTTTTATTTTCACGCATATGATAATAAGAGACGATGACTTTCCCTTTTTACCTGCTTACTAGTACCCCTGGGGGGTCCATAAAGATGTTCCTATACTCGTGAATCAAATATTCAATTTAAACAATTAACCGGTCATTCCCATACTCCGTCCGGTAATGGGCACCAAACATTCCACCACCTCGATATCCCATCCAGTTTGAGGGTGAACCATATCTCTTAAATCTTACTGGTAAGGGACTTTCCAACTCCATCCGACTGAGGTAACGTTCATGGTAGGGTTCCCTATGTACCAGGCCCATTCGACTTTTTTTGGGTACCCAGTAAGTCTTTCACATACAGATTTTTATCAACAAATCAACCAACCACGCAATACCAATATCTCATTGTATATTTAAAGATCAATAAAACGACATTTAAGCAAGCGATTTATGTTATCATAACTAATAACCGAGTAATCAGATAACCAGATAAATCATGCAGGAAGGGAACAAATAACCAAGATAATCGAGAAGACTATAAAAACTAGCAATATAAATATGCACAATGTAATAGTAAGCAATTTAGGCAGTACATGAAAATAAACAGAGAATCAGGTCAAATGTGAACTAACCAATTTTAGGTCCATTAGTAACCTGTAATTATTTTTAGGGTTTTTAATTTTTTATTAAAATATGAAATTATACATCTGTAAGTCTCAATTTACTGTAACGGAGAATAGGATGAGGGATCCTTACTCAGATCGGTGTTCCAAGACATCGAGCTGTCTACTACGCCTCTTATCGAGTACCAAATTTTCTGAATTTTTTTTTGTAGAATCCAAAACACTCGTCACATGCATAAAATATCCTAGAAATCCAAAATCAGTGTCCAAAACTCATTCTGAAAAATTTTAGAGTTCCAGCACGACGGCGACGCTGTGCTCTGGCACTAGCTCCACCACCCATGGCGACAGTTAGCTTCAACCTGACCGATTTTGGCTGGTTTTAGCCGATTGTGGCCGTATCCTTGTAGAAAAACACGTTAGGGAACTTGGTTGACTTGAAAATCACAAAAAATTGAACCTACCGACCAGGGGGACCTCTAGGTGCGGCAGCTCCGTCGTTCCTCCTTCGCGGTTGAGGTTCTTTTTTTGACGAACCTACACAGAAAAGGACGGTGAACACAATGATTAAAAAATTATGTAAAACGGGAATCAGAAAGGGGCTCATCAAAGGGATTTTGAAGTTTTGGCCGTGGCAGATCTATTGGGCTTTGCCCGCAGTTTCCAGCTCACCCGCCGTCTTTTTTGTTTTGATTTAGCCACAAGGGTGCTTGGAATCGAATTCTGAGCAGGTAGGAGAAAGTTTTACCTTTTTTTGTAATTGGCGATGGCTTCGATGCAGCGGCGGTCGGCAGTCGGCCTCCTTCTCCAGCATCTGGTTCTTTTTCTCTGGTGGGAGCTGACGATTAGGATTTGGGTTCTTGTGTGATGGGAGATATTTATACATATACCGCGTTGATCTAGGCCATCCATCGCGATGGATCTTATCCATTCGATCACGTCTAAGGAGAAAATGAATATGGGTCATCCATCTGATTTGATCTTGGCCGTCCATGCGCGCGGGATCAATCCTGGGTCGTCCATTTGCGAAAAACATAGATCGCCCACATGACCTCTTACGTGGCACTGACGTTAGTGTGTCTTGTCATGCAGCGTTCTCCGGTTCGTTGGGGCTGCTGATTGGGTGGTCCTACGTGGCACAATTTTTTCTATTTACACTTTGACTCCCTATTTCTAATTTTTCTTTTAAAAACACTTTCTAAACCCAAATTTTTATCCATTTATCCCAAGATTATTTTTAATTACATCCCTAATCTATTTTTTTAAATAAATTCAACAAAATTAAATTAAATTAATTTATAAATAAATTTTTATTTATTTTTAAATTGCTAAAATTGATTCCGGGCCAAATTTCGTGCCCGGGTCGTACATACACGCTCGAAATTCTGGATTTGGGCTTTTACATGAAAAGTGGTAACCTTTTAAATAAAGTGGCATGATGAAATATGGCAACTTTTAAATGAAATTCTATGACAAAATAGTGGCAATATTTCTCTTGTGGCTCTTCACTCCTATAAATAGGGTATGGGAGAATTGAGGAAGGGACATTCCGGATGAGAAAAAAATAATGAGAAACATAAAAGTGAGGAAAGAAGAAATAGTGTGAAGTGTGTGATTTTTTAGAGTGTTGTGATGTTTTAGATAAAAACTTTAGATAAACTCTACTAAATTCTTGAGAGTAAAGGAAGAGGAAAGTAAGAGGAGAAAGACTTACGATCAAAAAAATGTTATAAACCATTAGAAAGAGACATCTTTTCTTAAGTTTTAAAGTTCATTTTCTCTTTAATTTTAGAGATTAATTTTTGAGTATTGTGTTGGATATTTTTAAGTTAAGAAAGTGACCAAAAATCATCCTGAAATTCTGTCAGATTTTTTAGAAGAAAAGATCATAAATAAAGTTAGAACTTTGCCGGAATTAAGATTTGCGACTATTAAGGACTTAAGGTAAGTAGATATTATGGATTTATAGCCTACATAATTTTGAAAATTTTTATGTATTTTCAGTATAAAAATGTGAAATGTTCGAATTATCTTTCGTATTTGCTAAGTAAGTATTTGTTAAAGTTTTATTTTGGTATAAGTATTTTATTTTTTGTTTTCAAAATATAATTTTAATATGTGTACATATTTATTATCGAAAGAACCTGCATTATGCTAGGGTTTAATGTGATTGTATATAACCGTTCCATGTTTTGATGTATTGGCAAAGTGATAAGCATAATTGTTCCGTGTTCGAGTGTATGAAAAAATAGTCTACTCTGCGTGCCCTAACTGTTTTGTGTTCAAGGGATAGCAATATTTCAAGATACTCATGTATGTCACTTCGTGTTCAAATACATGGAGAACCAATGATAAATATGTGTGCTTACGCATAATGTATGGTAACTGGTTAACCGTCCATAATAGTAATGAAGTAATTATGAATCTGTTTTCTAATTTATGTATTTGTCTTTTGATTCATAGATCTATTTTGGAAAGATTATATGATATACTTTTTTGTGTAAAGAAACTATATATTACATATACTATGCTGTGATTTCATAATATTGTTTATTCAGATATTTTATCTCACCCCCTATCACCCTTCAAATACTGAAGATACTGCTGCAGAGTAAACAGTGATACGGATGAAATTTTTAAAGCTAGACTTTGAGATTACGGTTACTATTTTTGTACATTTATTTAGTTAGTAAGTAAGAAAATTTAGAGTATCGTACAAATGTTTATGTTTTACATTTAAGAGATGTAACACTTATACGACTCTATTGTGATTAATAAAGTTAAATTATTTTATTTAATTCGAGTCTATGTGATTTAAGTAGATTCCGGTCATTACTCGATAAGACAGTGTATGCTCCGTGATAGCCCCAACCATTGAATTGTCTTCAGATAGATCATGATTATTGATCTGTTGATTGAATGTTGACTATGCGATCAACACCTCTTCCTTCAATCATTCGATCGACGTCACGTTCCCCTATCGTTCAACATTTAGAACCACAATTGTTCCCTCATATTTTTGCTTAGCCATTCGATCGACATCTTCATTTTCTGCCATTGGATCGACATCTTCATTTTCTGCCATTGGATCGACATTCGTATCTCAACCATTGGATTGACATCACGAGTGAAAATCGTTTGATCTTCATGATTGCTCTCCTCTAGTGTGTCTGACCACATGTTTGACTCTACTAACACAGCTAGCATGCGATGCCTACTGGTTGGTTGCGCTATTGTGTCAGCATCCCACATGGCCCAATTTTGTAAAATTATGGAATGACCCTAAATTATGTAATTTCATTTATTTGGGAACTTGTTTGATTACATAATGGTCCAAACTTCCAAATTTATTTTCAATTTGGTCTTTTTTTCTAATTTTATTAATTTTTAAGGTTTCTTTTTATATTTTATATTTTTAGGGTCCCTTTTCAATTTCAAAAATAAACCTAATGTGTAACTAAAAACTTCAAAATATAAATTCATTAAGAATTAAATAATTACACGGAAGAGGGTGTTACAATTTCTCTCGAAGCTTATAAAATTCATCCCAGATTCTTTTCTTTTCTAAATTCTTCCAAAATATCTCAAACATTCATCAGTGATATTCAAGTCAGATGGAACATTTCTTAATAACATTCCTTGAAATTTGTTTGAAAGTTAGTTTTGAAGATAGTGAAAAGAAATCCAACACATTTTATTTGAGTACTAAAAAAGAAATTAGAGCAAATACATTTTAGTATTAAATATTAGAAAGTGTGAAGAAATCAAAGAGTCTGCTAATAACATTAATATGTGGGACTACAAGCAACAAGACATTGAGGATGACAAAAAAGCTCTTCATAATTAAAATGAATATCATATCGTTTACTAAAAAATAATTATGTTATTATTAATTACATATGACTCTAATTATCATGATCATGTTACATTAAGTTATCCATTACCCGTAATTATGCAATTACATTTTTATTATGGTAATTAGGTTGTAGATTAGTTATTACATGTTCTCTTAGACAAAGTCAATAATTACTAAGTTCTTATAAATATGTGACATAAGTAAAAGCAAATATCTCATGACTATATTTGTATATATAGATATTATATTTTCTATTAAAATTATCTCAAAGAAGAATTAAACTCCACAATATATATTGAAAATTATGCTTCAAACTTATATTTTTATAGTTAGTTGAAAATTAAACCACATATGTACATCCTTTTAGGGAGACAAAAAAAATCAAGAAATACATGGAAGAATGATATAGAAAATATTAATATCCAACACTAAATATATACTTAACGAAATCTATAATGCACCTAAAAATACTCCAATAATTGTAATACCTGGGCCAGAATTTAGCTCGAGATCAATTTTAACATTCTAAAATGTATAAAAATTTATTTTTGAAATTAATTTATTTTAATTTGTGAAATTATGGAAAAAAAAATAGGTTAGGGATGAAATTGAAAATAATTTTGAGAAAAAATGGGTGAAAATTTGGCTTCGGAGGGTATTTTTGAAAAAAAAATTAGAAGTTGTGACTCAGAGTGCAAATAGAGAAAATTTTACCACGTAGGACTGCGCAGTCAGCAACCCCAATGAACCGAAGTACGCCGCGTGGCAAGGCACACTAACATCGGTGCCACGCAGGATGCCACGCAAGTGATCCACGTGCCCCACAATCGAACGGCCTAAGATCTATCCCGCGAACGTGGGCAGTCCAGATTTTTTCCTCCTTTAAATGCGATCGGATAGACGAGATCGACGCGATGAATGGTTCAGATTTATTTTCTCTTTAAAAGTGATCGGACGGTCAAGATTAAATCGCGATGGACGGTCCAGATTCATTTTCTCCTTAGGCACGATCAGAGGACGAGATCGATCGCGATGAATGGCCTAAATTAAAGTAGGATGGGTATAAATACCTCGCATCACATAGAAACCCAAATCCTAGCTGCCAGCCCCGTCGGAGAAGAAAAACCGACACTAGAGAAGGAAGTCGATCGCCGACCGCTGCCTCATCAGAGCCACCACTAACTGCCAAAAGAGGTAAACATTTTCCTGACCCGCTCGGAATTTAAGTATGAGTACCCCCATGCCCAAATCAGAACAAAAAGGACGGCAAGTGAGCCGAAAACTGCGAGTGAAGCTCGACGGAGCTGCCGCGGCCAAAGTCCCAAAACCCCTCAGATAAGCCCTTTTCTGATTCCCATTTCACGTGATCTTTTATCATTGTGTTCATTGTCATTTTCTCCGCAGGTTGACTGAAGAAAGAATCTCAGTCGCGAAGGAGAACTGACGGAGCCGCCGCACCTGGAGGTTTCCCCCACTTGTGAGTTAGGTTTTCTATGGTTTTCTAGCCAGCTGAGGTCCTTGACGTATTTTTCTGTAGGGATATGGCCAAAACTACCCAAAAATTGGCCAAAACCAACTAGGCCGAGGCAAACCGCCACCGTGGATGACAGAGCCATCGTTGGAGCACGGCGACACAACCGTGCTGTAACCCCAATATTGGTCGAAATAAGTTTTGGACATCGATTTTGGATTTCTATGGTAGTTTTAGGTATGTGACAGGTGTTTTGGATTCCACATGAATAATTTAGGAAACCTGGTACCCATTAGAAAGTGTAGTAGACACTGCAACGTCCTGAAACACCGATTCAGGTAACGATCCCTTACTATTTTATCCATTACGGAAAATTGAGGCTTAATAATTAATAATTGTGTATTTTTATGAAAAATTAGAGAATCTTAAAAATAATTACAGGTCATTAGTGAAGCCGAAACCGGTTAGTTCACGATCGTTTCAATTTCCTGTTTATTTTTTTGAATTGCCTATATTTATTTACTAATATACTGTGTGTAACTCAATTAATGATTTTTAGGGTCTTTTTAGTTATTTGGTTATTTATTTCCCCTGCATTGTGTGCCGGTATTTCAGTCATTGGTTATTTAATTATGTTAAACTATATTGTTGTTTAAGTGAACTATGAGTATAAAATGAGATATAGTTAATGCATGGTTGATTATTATACTGATGGAAATCTGTATGTGAAAGACTTACTAGGTACCCGAGAAAGGGCGGACGAACCTGGTACATAAGAAACCCTACTGTGAACGTTATCTCAATCAGACGGGGCTGGGAAGTCCCTTACCAGTAAGGTTTGGGAGATATGATTCACCATCATACCGGACGGGATATTGAGGTGGTGGAATGTTTGGCGCCCATTATCGAACGGGGTATGGGGACGGCCGGTTAATTATTCAATTGGATATTGTGTAACGACTCAGAACTTAAAAGAAAATAAATTATAAATTGAATGCAGAAGCAAAATAATAAAGTTAGTGTTTACATTCCTTACGCAATAATTTAGAATATCCAATAGGGCTATGGAAATGACATTTCTAAAAGAACAACGAAAAATCAAAGAAATAAATATAAAGTAAACAACTGAGCATCTTATTTGCAACCCTCTTGTGGATCAGGATCTAGATCTTGGTCCTCTTGATCTGAAATGATTAATGAAAGAGTGAGCTACACTAACCCAATAGGAATGTCACATTACTCACCGATACAGAAATGAAGGTGGTAAAAATAATAAAAATAACTAATGGAGCTCTTAATTTAAGTAAATTCATTTATCATAAATAAAATAATATGTTGTATACTTACCGTAGCGAGATTTTTAAAACTGACCTATAGAGGTAATAACACAAATAATATCATAATCTCATATTCAATTAACCAGAAATCAACCTTCTCTTTTTATCTGCCTACTAGTATCCGTGGGAGTCTATAGGGATGTCCCCACTACGCGTGAAACCTTATTCAACATTGTTAACTAACCGGCCATTTTCATACCCCGTCGGACATGAGCGCAAAAAATATCATCCCTCAATACCCCATCCAGTATGAGGGTGAAACGGGTCGTTCCCATACTTCGTCCGGTATTAGTTCCAAAATACCAATCCTCGATATCCCGTTTGGTATAAGGCAACTTTCACAGTAGGATTCTCTATATACCTAATCCGTCCACTATGTCTCAGGATATCCAGTAAGGCTATTATTCATTCATTCACTTAATCAAGTAATTTTTCGTTTACATTTAATTTTCAGTTTCACAATTTAACTATAAATCACGTAAAACAAGTAATGCATGCATCAAGGAAACACAACTGAATCATCTTACCAATTCCAGTGTATTATCATGCATTTAAAATAATAAAATCAATCAATCAGTTAAAACAGGACAAACAATAATAAATAACCAGTTCCGACTCCATTAGTAACCTTTAATTAATTATCGAAGTTTTTTAAATTATGCAAAATACCGTATTATTTATAATTAAACTTTAATTCCATAACAGAGAATAAGGTGAGAGATTCTTATTCGAATCAGTATCCGAAATACTAAACTTTCAGCTGTGCTTACTAGCGGTCCCCAGATTTCTTAAATTTTTCTTCGGAGATTAAAACACACTTCAAGTATAAATATCCCAAAAAACTCAAAATTAGTGTTAAAAACATTTTTCAGCAAATTTTGGAATTCCGGCACCGTGGCACCACTGCCCGCAGCAGCGGTTTGCCTCAGACTGGTCATTTTCGACCAGTTTTGGCCGATTTATATCGGTTTTATACTCATTCCTGCCAGAAAACACATTAAGGGGCACCTGAGTTGGCGGAAAAAAGTTAAAAAATAAAAACTCACCGACGACGGAATTTTCTGGTGCGGAGGCTACACCGGCTAACCTTTGCGGTTGGGTATTTTTCTTCGGTCAACTTGTAGAAAATAGAATGGTGATTACAATAGTGAAAAAATCGTACGAAATGGGAATCAGTGAGAGCCTCATTGGAGGCAGTTTTTGGTTTTTCTCGCGGCAGTGCCACCGAGCTTTACCCGGGGTTTTCAACCGTTCATCGGTCCTTTTACTCCGATTTGGCCATAGGAGTGTTCAAAATCAAATTTCGAGCGAATGAAATTTTTTTAAACTTTTTTAGCGGTCGGAGGTGGCTCCGACGCGGCGGTGGGCGGCGAGCGTCTCCCTTCTTTGGTGACTGGTTCTTCTTCTCCAGTGGAGGGTTGACAGCTAGGGTTAGGGTTCAGTGTGAAGTAAGATATTTATACTCATATCCTTTTAATCTTGACCGTTCATCGCATTTGATCTCGATCGTTTGATCGCGTTTAAAGAGAAAATAAATCTAGACTATTTAACCCAATTTGATCTGGATCATATGATCATGTTTAAAGAGGGAACGAATCTGGACTGTTCATCGTGTTTAATCGCAACCGTCCGATCGCGCTTGATGAGGGAATGGATCCGAACCGTCCACGCACACGGGAATAAATTCAGATCTTTCGATCGCGAGCACGGAGATTGCCAGCGTGGCCTCCTGCGTGGCACCGAGTCAGCATGCCTTGCCACGCGGTGCACTCCGGTTTGTCGGGGCAACTGACTGGGCGGTCCTACATAACATATTTTTTCTAAATTGCGTTTTGCCTCCAGTTTTTGATTTTTTTTTTCAAAAATACACCCCGAACCCAAATTTTTATCCTTTTTTTTTCAAAATTATTTTCAATTTCATCCTCCACCTATTTTTTCCTAATTTTTAAATGAAATAAAATTTATAAATTTAAAAATTATATTTTTATATACTAATTTTAATTTTTAAAAGTTAATTCTGAGCTAAATTTTGGGTCCGGATATTACAACTCTCTCTTTCTTAAAAGAAATTTGGTGCCTCAAATTTGCCTCTCTCTCACTCAATCAAACAATTGGGGATACTGGGCTGTAAAGTTTGATTCTAGTTTCCATGTGGTCTCTCTCTCTGTGTATGATTTTACCATAGGACCTAGACAACAAGAATTTTTCGGTTGCGAAGTACTCTGCTCTTTCAGTCCACAATACCCACCGGTACCTCTTCGTATGACAGATTTTCCTGGAGTGAAAGGAGCTCGCGGGCCAAGACTTGAGAGGAGTCAGAGTTGTACTTGCGTAGCATGGACACATGAAACACGTTATAGACCTTAGATAGTTTTGGAGGTAGTGTCAGTCTGTAGGCGCGATGCCAATTCTGTCTAAGATTTCAAGTAGTCCAATAAACTGGGGATTTAGTTTTTCCCTCTTGCCAAACCTACTCATTCCCTTGATATGAGTGACCTTAAGAAATACCCGATCACCTTTCTCAAATTCTAAATCTTTTCTTTGGGTATCTGCATAACTCTTCTGCCTACTTTGAGCCGTCTAGATATTCTTCTTGATCTTAATTATTTTGGTTGTAGTCTCCTCTACAAGATCTGGACCGAATAATTTTCTATCACCCACTTCTTCTCAACAGATCGGCGATCTGTATGGGTGGCCATATAACACCTCATACGGAGCCATGTCGATACTTATTTGGTAGCTATTATTATAGCTGAACTCTATTAAGGGTAAATGATCATCTCAATGGCCCCTGAAGTCAAGAACATAGGCTCAAAGCATATCCTCCAGTGTGCGGATCGTCCTTTTTGATTGTTCGTTGATCTGAGGGTGGAATGTGGTACTAAGGGACAGTTTCGTTCCCATAACTTGCTGAAAACTAGACAAAAACTGAGAAGTGAACCTGGGGTCCTTGTCGGACACTACTGTCACTGGCACTCCATGTAACCTGACTATCTCCCGGATATATATTCTCTCTACCTTGTCTAAGGGATCGATCATCTTTATGGTCAAGAAGTGGGAAGACTTGGTGAGCCGATAAATAATTACCTAAATGGCATCATATCCCAAGCGTGCCCTTGGCAATCCTGTCACGAAATCCATTGTGATGTGTTTCAACTTTCACTCCGGAATTAGTAATGGCTGAAGTAGCCCGCATAGGCGTTGATACTCTGCCTTGACTTGCTGACATACTAAACACTTGGAAACAAAGTCGGTCACAACTCTTTTCATCATGTTCCACCAAAATTAGGGTTGCATACTTTGATACATCTTAGTGCTTTCGGGATGTAAGGAAAACTTTGAGCTATGGACATCGGTCATGATATCCCTTTTCAACTCACTATCACATGGAACACACACCCTGTCTTGAAATCTAAGTAACCCATCGACCGAGACTCGAAATTCTGAATTAACTCCATGTTCTGCACCTTTCTTGAGGGCTGCTAGGGTGGAATTGGCAGATTAGACTTCCTTTATTCTCTGGATCAACTCAGGTTGAACAGTCAGCTGGGCCAAATATGTGACTTTTTAAAGGTCCTGAAGTTGTACCTATTGTGCGACCCCTATTGCCCTGTATTCTGAAAACATTATGTGAGTTAATATACCTGCACTTTTTCTGCTAAGTGCGTCGGCTATCAAGTTGTCTCTACTTGGGTGATACAAGATGTTGCAATCGTAGTACTTGAAGAGTTATATCCATCTTCTCTGACGCATGTTGAGATCCTTTTGAGTGAATATGTATTTCAAACTTTTATGGTCGGAATAGATCTGAAATGTCTCCCTATACAAGTAATGGCGCCAAGTCTTCAAGGCGTGGCTAATTGCGGTAAGTTCTAAGTCATTGGTGAGGTAGTTTTTCTCATGACTCTTCAACTACTTAGACCCATAGGCTATGACCTTTCTATGCTGTATCAGAACACAACCCAACCCTAGGTAGGAGACATCACTATAAACTGTATATCCACCTGTCCCGCTCGGCAAAGCCAACACAGGTGCAATAGTCAACCGTTTCTTTAGTTATCAAAAAATCCTTTCACAGTCCTCGTTCCACTCGAACTTGACGTTCTTCTTTGTGAGCCAAGTTAAAGGAGCAGTTAGACTAGAAAATCTTTTCACAAACCTGTGGTAATAACCTGCCATTCCCAGAAAGCTATGAATCTCCTTGATCGAGGTTAATTTTTTCCAACCGAGTACTACCTTAACCTTTTTGGGGTTCACTGACACTCCATCCCTTGATATGATGTGCCCTAGAAAGGTAGTCTGCTCGAGCCAATACCTACACTTACTCAA
Organism: Carica papaya; assembly: GCF_054855325.1. Lineage (NCBI taxonomy): Eukaryota > Viridiplantae > Streptophyta > Magnoliopsida > Brassicales > Caricaceae > Carica > Carica papaya. Next base: position 24,660,690 of record NC_142316.1, read on the forward strand.
TTTTACATACAACTTCTTTTCTCTGAGAACCTGCAAAACTTGAGTCAGATGGTGAGCGTGTTCTTCTCTACTTTTTGAATAGATTAGGATACCATTAATAAATACAATGACAAACTAATCTAGGAATATTCTGAAAACTTTGTTCATCAAATCCATGAAGATGGCTGGTGTGTTGGTTAGTCCAAACGGTATGACTAGGAACTCATAGTGTCCGTACATGGTTTGAAAACCATTTTGGGAATATCTTATGCCTTGAGATTTTCTTGATGGTAACTTAAATGCAGATTTATTTTGGAGAAGGCTTGGGCACCCTGCAACTGATCAAAAAGGTCATTGATCCTGGATGGGGTACTTGTTCTTGATTGTGACCTTGTTCAGTCCCCTCTAGCCAATACATAACCTTAACGTCCCATCTCCCATTCCTTGCAAATGGGACTCCAACACTCCAAGGAGAAACACTGTGTTGGATGAACCCACTGTCCTGCAGGTTCTTGGTCTATTTCCTTAACTCTTCCATTTCTACATGACTCATTTGGTAAGGGAAAACTGAGATAGGCTACGTGCCAGACTGAAGGTCTATGGTGAACTCAATTTCTTTATCCACTGGAGGTCTGGGAGGTTCATAAAGAAACACATCCGAAAAGTCTCGGACTACCATGATCTTTTGAATACAGATTTCTTTTTTAAGTTTGTATATTGTAGAGAAAATAATCGAGTTAAAGTGCTATGTAATAAGGAAATTACTATGAGGGAATAATATTTAAAACTTTTATTGGCTTGTAAATGACTCTACGTTAGGAGACTTAAATACAATTTTTCTCGTGGAAACAATCCACGATGGCGTGATACGTCGCTAACTAGTTTATCCTTGGAAATATATTAGGGTCCCCTATGTCAGTCTCTATCAGGTCCATCATGGGTGAAACTGAGTCCCATGAAATAAGGGCCAGATGTTGTTGGGGAGGGACCGGGTGGCCCTGTAACAGTGTCGGATGATATGGTGGGGGCTCCGAATTGTATTGTGACGGTCTCAGATGATACGACGGAGGAGTAGAGTTGCATCGAGGTGATGTTAAATCCTCTCGTTGTAGGGGTGACTCATAGTGTTGAAGTGGTGGAAGGTCAGATAGTTCCTTCCTCACTTCCCTGGCCCACTGGGCAGAGATGAGTCTCTTTAAAATCTTGAAGAGCCGATTAACATCCTCTCGAAACAACCTATTTTAGGTCACCATGGTCAGTAATAGACCTCATCTCCTCGCGTCTTTTGACTTATTTTTCACAAGGAAGGGTTGGGCGATAGTTCGTATTTGGTGTTTTTAAGTCTTTGTGTAAGGAATAGTTCCGAGGAACCTGGCTTTGATACCAACTATAACGACTCGAAATTTAAAAAAAAATAAATTATAAATTGAATGCGAAAGTGAAATAATAAAGTTAGGGTTTATATTCCTTACACAATAATTTAGAATACCCGATAAGGCTATGGAAATGACTCTTCTAAAAGAACAACGAAAAATCAAAGAAATAAATAGAAAGTAAACAACTGAACATCCTATTCGCAACCCTCTTGTGGATCGAGATCTGGATCTTAGTCCTCTTCATCTAAAATGGTTAATGAAAAAGTGAGCTACACTAGCCCAATAACAATGTCACACTACTCACCGATATAGAAATGAAGATTGGTAAAAATCATAAAAATAACTAATAGAACTCTTAATTTAAGTAAATTCATTTATCAAAAATAAAATCATCTGTTGTATACTTACTGTAGCGAGATTTCCAAAACTAACCTATAAAGGCAATAACACAAACAATATCATAATCTTATATTCAATTAACCAGAACATAACCTTCCCTTTTTATTTATCTACTGGTATCCATGGGAGTCCATAGGAATGTCTCCATTATGCATGAACCCTTATTCAACATTGTCAACTAACTGGCCGTCCCAATACCCCGTCCGGTATGAGCGTCAAAAATACCATCCCTCAATACCCCGTCCGGTATGAGGCAACGTTCACGATAGGATTCTCTATGTACTTGGTCTGTCCACCATCTCCCAAGATATCCAGTAAGGCTACCATTCATTCATTCACTTAATCAAACAATTTTTCGTTTATATTTAATTTTCAGTTTCACATTTTAACTGTAAATCATGCAAAACAAGAAATACATGTATCAAGAAAATACAACTAAATCATCTTACCAACTCCAATGTATCATTATGCATTTAAAACTGTAGAATCAATCAATCAGTTAAAATATGACAAACAGTAATAAATAACCGGTTCCGACTCCATTAGTAACTTATAACTAATTATCGAAGTTTTCTAAGTTATGCAAACTACCGTATTATTTATAATTGAACTTCAATTCCACAACAGGAAATAAGGTAAGGGATTCTTACCCGAATCAGTGTCCGAAATACTAAACGTTCAGCTGCGCCTACTGGCGGTCCCCTAGTTTTTTTATTTTCCTTTGGAGATTAAAACATGTTTCAAGTATTTAAAAATATCCCAAAAAATCTAAAATCGGTGTCAAAAACGTTTTTCGGCAAATTTTAAAATTTCGACATGGCGGCACCGTCGTCCTCTGGTGACGGCAATGCCCCTGCGGTAGCAATTTGTCTTGGCTTGGCCGTTTTTGGCAAGTTTTAGCTGATTTTGGCTGGTTTTATACTCATCATTGTGAGAAAACATATTAAGGGGTCTCGGTTGGCCGAAAAAGTCGAAAAACAAATACTTACCGGTGGCAGAACTTTCTAGTGCAATGGCTCTACTAGCTTACCTTCGTGGTTGGGTATTTTTCTTTGGTCAACCTGTAGAAAACAGAATGGTGATTAGAATGATGGAAAAATCGCACGAAATGAGAATCGGGAATGACCTCATCATAGGCAATTTTTGGTTTTTTCTGCGGCAGCGCCGCCGAGCTTTACCCATGATTTTCAGCTCATCCGTTGGTTCTTTTGCTTTGATTTGGCCATGGGGGTGTTCAAAATCAAATTTCAAATGAATGTAAATTTTTTACACTTTTGGTGGTCAGAGGTGGCTCTGGCATGGCGGTGGGCGGCTCTCTTCTCCGGTGACTTATTCTTTTTCGCCGGCAGGGGGTTGGCGGCTAGGATTAGGGTTCGGTGTGAAGTGAGATATTTATACCTGTCTTCTTTTAATCTGGATCATTCATCGCGTTTGATCTTGACTATCCGATCGCGTTTAAAGATGAAATGAATCTGTACTGTACGATCGTGTTTAAAGAGAGAATAAATCTGGATTGTTTATCGTGTTTAATCGCGACCGTCTGATTACACCTGAGGAGGAAACAGATCTGGACTGTTCACATGCCCAGGAATAAATTTGGACAGTCCGATCGTGGGCACGTGAATTGCCAACGTGGCCTCCCGCGTGGCACCGAGTCAGTGTAACGACCCGTAAACTTGAAAGGAAATAAATTATGAATTGAATGTTACACTCCTTACAAAAAAATTCAGATTACGCAATAAGGCTACGGGAATGACCCTTTTAAAAGAAATAACAAAAATCAAAGAAATAAATGGTAAATAAACAACTAGGCATCCTACTCGCAAACCTCTTGTGGACCGGGCTTTGGATATTAGTTCTCTTGATCTAAAATGGTTAATAAAAGAGTGAGCTACAGTAATCTAGTAAGAATATCACACTACTCACCGACATAGAAATGAAGGTTAGTAAAAATCATGAAAATAACTAATGGAGCTCTTAATTTAAGTAAATTCGTTGATCATAAATAAAATCATTTACCGTATACTTATCGTAGCGAGATTTTCAAAACCAACCTATAGAGTCAATAACATAAACAATATCATAATCTCATATGCAATCAGTCGGCAACAACAACTTTCTATTTTATCAGCCTACTAGTATCTATGGGGATCCATAGGGATGTTCTCACTATGCATGAACCCCTTTGTTTAATATTTTCAATTAACGGGCCGTTCCCATACCCCGTCCAGTATGAGCTCCAAAATACCATCCCTCAATACCCCGTCCAGCATGAGAGTGAAATGACCCGTCCCGATACCCCGTCTGGTATAAGCACCAAAATACTAATCTACGATACCTCGTCCGGTATGAGGCAATGTTTACGGTAGGGTTCCCTATGCATCCGGTCTGTCTACCATCTCCCAAATATCCAGTAAGGCTATTGTTCATCCATTTACTTAATCAAACAATTTTCCATTTACTTTTAATTTTCAGTTTCTAATTTTAACTATAATTAGATAAAACAAGCAATGCATGCATCAAGGAAACACAATCGCATCATCATACCAATTGCAGTGTATTATCATGCGTTCGAAACTATAAAATCAACCAATTAGCTAAACACGACAAATAGTAATAAATAATCGGTTTCGACTCCATTAGTGATTTGTAATTAATTATGGATATTTTCTAAACTACACAAAATACCGTATTATTATTAATTAAATTCCAATTCTATAATAGGGAATAAGGTAAGAGATTTTTACTCGAATTGATGTCCGAACGCTAAACTTTTAGCTGCACCTATTAGTGGTCTCCGGGTTCCTTTAATTTTTCGTTAGAGATTAAAACATGCTCCAAGTACCTAGAAAAATCCCAAAAAATCCAAAATCAGCGTTAGAAACCTTTTTTGGCCAATTCCAGAATTTCGGCATGGCGGCTCTATTGTGCTCCAGCGACGGCACCGGCGCCCGCGGCAATGGTTTACCTTGGGTAGGCTATTTTCGGCCAATTTTGGCTGATTTTATACTCATCCCTATGATAAAACACATTAAGAAGTCTCAGTTTGCCAAAAAAAGTCGAAAAAATGAAGCTTACTAGCATCGAAGTTTTTCGGTATTGCGGCTCTGCCGAATCACCTTCGTGATTTAATGTTTTACTTTGATCAACCTATAGAGAAAGGAATGGTGACTATAATGGTGGAAAAATTATACGAAACAAAAATAGGGAAGAGCTTCATCGGAGGCGATTTTTATTTTTTTTGCAATAGCACCCTTGAGCTTTGCTCACGGTTTTTGGCTTATCCGCCGGTCTTTTTGCTCTAATTTGGCCATGTGGGTGTTCAAAATTTAATTTCAAGCGAATGGAGAAAATTTTACCTCTTTTGGCGGTCAAAAGTGGCTCCGGCGCAACGGCAGGCGGCGGTCGACTCCCTTCCCAGCGACTGCCTCTTCTTCTCCGGCTGGGGGGGAGGGGGTATGGCGGCTAGGTTTAGGGTTTGGTGTGAAGAGGGTTATGTATATATATCTCTTTTTAATCTGGACCGTCCATTACGTTTGATCTTGATCGTCCGATCGCGTTTAAATAGGAAGTGAATTTGGACCGTTCATCACGATTTGATGTGAACCGTCCGATCGTGTTTAAATAAGAAATGGATCTGGACCGTCCATTGCGATTTGATCTGGGCCGTCTGATCGCGTTTAAAGGGAGAATGGATCCGGACCGTCCGTGTGCACGGGAACAAATTCGGACCGCCCGATCGCGGACACGCAGATCGCCAGCATGACCTCCCGCGTGGCACCATGTTTGTGGGCCTTACCACGCGGCGCGCTCCGATTCGTCGGGGCTGCTGACTGGGTGTCCTACGTGGCACAATTTTCTTAAATTATATTTTAACCTCTAATTTTTTATTTTTCTTTCAAAAACACCCACATAACCCAAATTTTTACCCTTTTTTCTCAAAACTATTTTTAATTTCATTCTCTACCTATTTTTCTTCATTTTTACATTAAATAAAAAATTTAAAAAATTTAAAAATTATATTTATGCATTAATTTTAATTATATTAAAATTAATTAAGGGTATTACAGTTAGTGTGCCTTGCCAGGCGGCGCACTTCGGTTTGTTGGGGCTGCTGACTGAGCAGTCGTACATGGTACATTTTTTCTAAATTGTATTTTGGCCCCCTTCTTTTTGATTTTTCTTTCAAAAATACCACATAAACCCAAAATTTCACTTCTTTTTTTCAAAATTATTTTCAATTTCATCTTCCACCTATTTTTTTCTAATTTTTACATTAAATAAAATTTAAAAATTTAAAAATTATATTTTTATATATTAATTTTAATTTTTAAAAATTAATCTCGAGCCAAATTTCGGAATCGGGTATTATATATTGGGTTCACGAGTAGGAGGACATCCCTATAGACTCTCTGGGGTATCGGTAAGTGGATAAAAATGTAAAAGGATCATTTTTTGTTATCTTATATCTGATAATAAAAAGTGTATGGATATGAATTTTTATAGGTTATTTTTGGAAAGATTTATTACACGAATATGGAATAAATAATTTTCTTTATAGTAAATGAATTTACATTAAATTAAGGGCTCCAATTATTTTTTTTTTAATTTTTACCAATATTCAATTTTTCATATCTATGATTAGTGTGATATTCTTACTAGGGTAATATAGCTCATCATTTTATTAACTATTTCAGATCAAGAGGAGTAAGATTCAGATCCCGATCAACAAGAGGGTTGTGAATAGCTCACTACCCGAACTCCCTTCAAAAGCTAGTGAAGGTCGTTCTAGGATGCTCAATTATTTGCTTTTCGTTTATTTTTTTTATTTTCATTTATTTTTTAGAAGAAATATTCTCGTAATCCTATTGGATATTCTAAATTATTGTGTAAGGAATGAAAACTCTAAATCTATTATTTTAATTACGCATTTAATTTATGACTTTATTTCTATTTTAAGTTTCGGGCCTCTACAATGATATTCAAATTTTTTTATTTTCATGTAGAGGTTACAATAGCTTATATGTAGAGAAATTTAAATATTAAAAAAAATGATATGTCAGCATTAAATATATTATATAATTAATTGTTATCATATATAATGTATGTATTAATAATCATAAAACATATTACACATACTTACATATAATAAATAAAAGTCACGTAAACTAAGAGATTATTGGTTATAGTATTTTTTAACTATAATATTGTATAACTTAATATTTTTATGTGTAATACATAAAAAGAGTAGTAAATTTGAATGCACATTTTTCTATATAAATAGACTTTGAATGCACATTTTCCATATAAATGAATGGATAATATTAAATAAGTTAAAAAATAAATTTGAACATATATTTTTTTATCTAAATAAGTAATGATTAATTATATTTTAATTATTAAATATTTATTAATGATGATAGATTTAAAGACTCATTATTTTTATAAAGATATATAAAAATATTAAATAGCTTAAAATAATTCTAATTTTAAATACATGTTATCTAATATACATAAGTAAGAATTACATTATTAAAGGATTGTTAATAATTGCATAATTCTATTTTAGTCATTATTAAATAACTTATAATTGAAAATAATTATATATATATTGTGATTGTAAATTTAAATATACATATTTTCTATATAAATAAATAAAATTAGTAACTTTGAATAATATTAATTAGAATATACTGACAATGTTCAATATAGCAATACCAACGTTCAGCTTTAATATATATATATATATATATATATATTGTAACGACCCTAGAAATTCTAAAGAAAATAAATTATAAATTTAGTGTGGAAGTGAAATAAATAATTAGGATTTACATTCCTTACACAATGACTTAAAGTACCAAGTAGGGATATGGGATGACCCTTTTGAGATAAATACGAGAAATTAAAGAAATAACCAGAAAATAAATAAAATTGACATCCTACTCACAACCCTCTTGTGGATCGGGCTCTGGATCCTGGTCCTCTTAATGTGAAATTGTTAAGAATGGAATGAGCTATACTAGCCCAGTAAGAATATCAAGATACTCACCAATACATATATGAAGGTTGGTAGAAATAATAAAAATAATTAATGGAGCTCTTAATTTAGTAAAATCGTTTATCATAAATAAAATCATTTACCGTCTACTTACTGTAATGAGATTTACAAAATAACTTATAGAGACAATAACATAACACATCTCATGATTTCATATGCAATTGGTTGGAACAATAATTTCATCTTTTATCAGCCTACTAGTATCCATTAAGGTTCATAAGGATGTCCCCACAATGCCTGAATGCTTTCCTTTAACATTTTCAATTAACAGACCGTCCTCATACCCCGTCCGGTATGAGGCAACGTTCATAGTAGGGTTCCCTATGCACCCGGTCCGTCCATCTCCTAGGATATCTAGTAAGGCTGTCATTTCATCATTCACTTAATCAGACAGTTTTCCGTTTACCTTTACTCTCCAGTTTTTCAATTCAACCGTAATCACATAAAATAAACAATACATGCATTCAAAATTATAAAATTAATCAATCAAATACTATCGTGCATTCAAACTATAAAATCAATCAAAAGAATCAACAGTGAATAATTTTCGATTCTAGCTCCATTACTAACTCGTAATTAATTATGGATATTTCCTAAATTGCACAAAATACCGTATTATTGTTAATTTGATTTCAGTTCCATAACAGAGAATAGGGTGAGGGATTCTTTCTCAAATTAATGCCCGAAATGCTAAACTTGTTGACTGGGCCTACTGGCGATCCCCGAGTTTCCTGAATTTTTCTTCAGGGATTAAAACGCGCTAAAAGTACCCATAAATATCTCAAAAAATCTAAAATCAGTGTTAGGACCCCTTTTTGGCCAATTCTAGAATTCTCGCACGGCGGCTCCGCCGTGTTCTGGCGACGGCGTCATCGCCTACGGCGGCGGTTTGCCTCAAGTTAGCTATTTTTAGCTGTTTTCGGCCAAATTCAGCCTATTTTACATCCATCACTGCGAAAATACACGTTAAGGGGCTTCGGTTGACTGAAATAAAATAAAAAATTAAAACTCAACAGTAGCGGGGTTCTCCAGTGCGGCTGCTCTGCCGGCTCACCTTTGTAGTTGGGTGCTTTGCTTCGCTCAACCTGTAGAGAAGGGAACGGTGATTACATTGGTGGAAGAGTCAGGAAGGGCCTCATTGGAGGCGGTTGTTGTAATTTCTTGTGGCGATACCGCCAAGCTTTGCCAGCAGTTTTCGGTAAATTCGCTGGTCTTTTTGTTCTGATTTAGTCATGAGGGTGTTTAAAATTGAATTCCGAGTAAAAGAAATTTTTTTTACCTCTTTTGGCGGTCAGAAATGGCTTCGGCACGGCAGCAGGTGACAGCGGCTTCCCTTCCCGGCAGCTGGGTCTTCTTCTCCGGTGAGGGTGTCTAACGATTAGGGTTAGGATTTGGTGTGAAGAAAGTTATTTATATCCGTCATCTTTTAATCTTGACCGTCCATCGCGTTTGATTTGGACTGTCTAGTCGTAATTAAATAGGAAGTGGATCTGGACTGTTAATTACGTTTAAATCTGACCGTCTGATCGCATATGGGGAGAGAACGCATCCAGGTCATTCGTGTACGCAGGAGTAGATCTGGGTCATCCAATTGCGGGTACGCAGATCACCCATGTGGCCTCCCGCGTGGCACCGCGTCAGCGTCCCTTGCCACGCGGCGCGTTCTGGTTCGTCGGGGCTGCTAACTGCGTATTCTACTTGACATAATTTTTTTAAATTATGTTTTGACCCCAGTTTCAAATTTTTCTTTCAAAAATACCTCCAGAACCTAAATTTTTACCATTTTTTTCCAAAATTATTTTCAATTTCATCATTTTCCTATTTTTTTTTCATTTTTACATTAAATTAAAATTTAAAATTTAAAAAATTATATTTATAAATTAATTTTAAATTACATTAAAATTAATTTGGGTATTATAACTCTCCCCCTTAAAAGAAATTTGATTCTTCAAATTTGTCTCTCTCTCACTCAATCAAATAGTTGGGGATATTGAGCTCTGAAGTCTGGTTCTAACTCCCATATAGTCTCGCCCGGTGTGTGATTTTGCCATAGGACCTTAACGAAAAAAAATTTTCGGTTGCGGAGTACTCTGCTCTTTCGGTACATGATGTCGACCAGTACTTCTTCATATGACAAATCCTCCTAGAGGGGAAGAGGCTCGTGAGCTAAGATGTGAGAGGGGTCCAGCTTATACTTGCGTAGTATGGACACATGAAACACATTATGGACCCTGAAAAGTTCTGGAGGCAGTGCTAGTCTGTAGGCAGCGGTGCTAATTCTGTCTAAGATTTCAAATGACTCAATAAAATGGAGATTTAGCTTCCCCCTCTTATCAAACCAACGGATTTTCTTGAAATGAGTGACCTTAAGGAACACCCGATCACTTTTCTCAAATTTCAAATCTCTCCTCCAGGTGTCCGCATAACTCTTCTGTTTTCTCTAAGCCGTCTGAATGTTCTTTGTGATCTTAACTATTTTGACTGTAGTCTCCTCTACGAGATCTGGGCCGAACAGTTTCCTATCACCCACTTCTTCCCAACATATCAGCGATCTACATGGGTGGCCATACAACATCTCATACGGAGCCATGCCAATACTTATTTGGTAGCTATTATTGTAGGCAAACTCTATGAGGGGTAGATGGCCACGCCAATAGCCCCCGAAGTCAAGAATACAAGGTTAGAGCAAATCCTCGATTGTGTGGATCGTCTTTCTGATTGTCCATCAGTCTGAGGGTGGAATACAGTACTAAGAAACAGTTTCATTCTCATGGCTTGCTGAAAGCTAGACCAGAATCGAGAAGTGAACCTGGGGTTTCTTTCAAACACTACTATCACTAACACTCCATGTAATCTGACTATCTCTCGAATATATATTCTTGCTAACTTGTCCAAGGGGTCAGTCATCCTGATGGCCAAGAAGTGGGAAGACTTGGTAAGTCGATCAATAATTACTCAGATGGCATTATGTCCTGAGTGTGTCCTAGGCAATCCTATCACGAAATCCATGGTGATATGTTCCCACTTCCACTCTAGAATTGATAATGGCTGAACTAGCCTACCTAGGCGTTGATGCTCTGTCTTGACTTACTGACATACCAAATACTTATAAACAAAGTCAGCTACATCTCTTTTCATCTCGTTCTACCAAAATCGAGGTCGCATACTTTGATACACCTTGGTACTTCCGAGATGCATGGCAAACTTTGAGCTATGGGCCTCTGTCATGATGTCCTTTTTTAACTCACTGTCACCTGGAACACACACCCTGTCCTGAAATCTAAGCAGCCCATCGGTAGAGACTTGAGGGCTGCTAAGGTGGAATCGGCAGACTGAATTTCTTTTATTCTTTGGATCAACTCAGGTTGAATAGTTATGTGGGCCAAACATGTGATTCTCTTCAGGTCCTGAAGTCGTACCTGTTGTGTGGCTCCTATTATCCTGCATTCTGAAACTATCAAGTGAGCTAATATACCTGCACTTTTCCTGCTGAGTGCGTCGGTTACCACATTGCTCTTACCTGAATCATATAAAATACTACAATCATAGTCCTTTAAGAGTTCTATCCACCTTCTTTGACGCATGTTGAGATCCTTTTGAGTGAATATGTGTTTCAAGCTCTTATGATCGGTATAGATCTGGTGCCAATTCTTCAAGGCATGAATAATTCCGGTAAGTTCTAAGTCATGGGTGGGGTAGTTTTTCTCATGACTCTTCAACTGCTTGGACCCATAGGCTATGACCTTCCTATGCTGTATTAAAACACAAAACCAACCCTAGGTAGGAGGCATCACCATAAACTGTATATCCACCCGATCCGCTCGGTAAGGCTAACATAGGTGCGGTAGTCAATTATTTTTTTAATTCTGAAAAATTTCTTTTAAAGTCCTCGTTTCACTCGAACTTGACGTTCTTCTTTGTGAGCCGAGTCAGATGAGTAGCTAGGGTAGAAAACCCTTCCACAAACCTGCAGTAATAACCTATTATCCCCATAAAGCTATGGATCTCCTTAACCGAGGTCAATTTTTCCCAGCCAAGCATTGCTTCAACTTTTTCGGAGTTCATTGACACTCTATCCCTTGATATGAAGTGCCCTAGGAAGGTAGTCTGCTCAAGCAAGAACCCACACTTACTCAAATTTGCATACAGTTTCTTCTCTCTAAGAACCTGCAAAACCTGAGTCAGATGGTGAGTGTATTCCCTTCGACTTTTTGAATAGACCAAGATATCATCGATGAACACAGTGACGAACTGATCCAGGAATTTTTAGAAAACTCTGTTCATAAAGTCCATGAAGATGACTGGTGCATTGGTTAGTCCAAATGACATGATCAGGAACTCATAGTGTTTGTACTTTGTTCAAAAGGCTGTTTTGGGAATGTCTTCTGCCCTGATCTTTATCTGATGATAACTTGAACACATGTTTATCTTGGAGAAGACCTGAACACCCTACAACTGATTAAAAAGGTCATTGATCTTGGGGAGGGGATACTTGTTCTTGATCGTGACCCTATTCAGACCTCTATAGTCAATACATAACCTCAATGTCCTATCTCCCTTTCTTACAAATGTGATTTCGACACCCCAAGGGGACACACTATGTCAGATGAATCTACTGTCCTGTAATTCAGTGATCTGTTTTCTCAGTTCTTCCATTTCAACACGACTCATGCAATAAGGAGCAACCAAAATAGGCTGGGTGTCTGACTGAAGGTCTATGGTGAATTCAACTTCTCTGTCTACTAGCAGTCCATGTAGTTCATCCAGAAACACATCTGGAAAGTCTCGAACTACCAGAATCTCTTGAATACACATTTTTTTCTTGGGTTTGCCTATTTAGAAAAAATAGCCGGGTTAAAGTACTAGATAATAAGAAAATTTATCATGAGGGAAACAAATGTTAAAAAAATTTATTAATTTATAAATGACTTCTCATTAGGAGGGTTGAATACAACCTTTTTGCGAAAATAATCTACGGTGGCGTGATACATCGCTAGCCAATTCATTTCTAAAATTACATCAAAGTCTCCTGTGTCAATTTCTATTAGGTCTACACTCAATCTCTTATCTGCTATATCTATAACACAGGCTCTGTATATGACCTCCCCCAGTAGTGTCCTATTCTCAAGAGTATACACAAATAACACAAAATCAAATTTTTCAGATGATACATTTAATTTTGACGTAAAAACATGTGAAACAAATGAATGAGATGCATCTGTATCAATCAAAACATGAGTAAGATGGTTATAAATAGTGTACGTACCCTGTACCATGTTTAGGTTGGCTTCTGCATCCTGCTGGGTGAGGTTGTAAGCCCTACCCTGGATAGGAGGTCTGACCTAGTTCTAGTTCCTTGGGCACTCCCTTGTATAATGTTGGGCACTACCACATATGCGGCAGGTGTTGTTGAGGCGATAGTAGGGTCGATCCCCATGATCCTTGCCACAGTACTGACAGGTCTTACCATGTCCTGTTGTTGGAACCTGAGGGGGAGCTTGAGTCATCGACCTGGGTCTCTTTTTCTGTTAAACAAGTGCAGTAGGTGCTGGTCTGTGGTATGGAGCTAAGGGCCTGAGTTTCCTTACTGCTGAAGGAAAAATGCGGAGGTTCCTCTCCACTAACTGTGCTTTGGCCAGAACAGTCAAGTAAGTACTAAGTTCGAACACGTACAACTGCTGTATGATCTCAGGATGGAGACCCCATTCAAACCTTCTTGCCTTCCTACCTTCATCCATCATGCTCTTGGGGGAATACCTGCCTAACTCTAAGAACTTCCAAGCATATTCTGATATTGTCATGTCATCCTGGACCAGATGTGCAAACTCTATTTTCTTCATATGTCGAGGATGCTCTGAAAGATACTCTGCAATGAAGGCCACCAAAAATTATTCCCAAGAGACTGGAACGGGCAGGGTGGCCTACTTGAGTTACCACCAATGGCCTACCTCTCCCACCAGCATGTAGGTGGTGAGTATGACCCTTTGTTCGGGAGTCACTCTAAGAGTCGTGAAGGCATTTTCTGTCTCAGCTAACCAGTACTCTACCTCTTCAAAGGAAGATTCCCCTGCAAAAGTAGATGGGTTCAGTCTTTTATACCTCTCAATGTAGTCTGGGTCCATCATGAGAGGAATTGGGTCCCATGGAAGAGGGGTTGGATTGTGCTGAGGATGGACTAGATGGCCCTGCTATAGTACTAGATGATACGGTGGGGGCACCAGATTGTACTGTGGTGGTGACGTAATGTGGTTGGGGCACCGGGCCATACTATGGTAGTGTCGAGTGGTACTATGGCTGGGGCACCAGATCATACTGTAGTGGTGCCGGGTGGTACTGTGGAGGAACAGAGTCGTACCGGGGGTGGCTCAGGATCCTATCGCTGCAGGAGTGGCTCAACCTATGGCAGCGGGGGAGGGTCAGGTAGCTCCCTCCTTTCCTCTCGGGCCTGCTGAATAGCAATGAGTCTCTCTAACATCTTAAATAACCAGTCAACATCCTTTCGAAGCGAACCCTCCTAGGCTACTCGGTTTAGTGGAGATTTTCCTCTCCTCATCTATCTGTACCTGCATTTCACAAAGAATGGTTGAGTGATAATTCATTATTTTTGGTGTTTTCTAAGGACATTGTGTAAAGAATGGTTCCGATGAACGTGAGTCTGATACCAACTGTAACGATCCCGAAAATTCTAAAGAAATTATAAATTTAGTGTGAAAGCAAAATAAATAGTTAGGGTTTACATTCCTTACACAATGACTTAAAGTACCAAGTAGGGCTATAGGGATGATCCTTTTGAGAGAAATACGAGAAATTAAAGAAAGAACCAGAAAATAAATAAAATTAGCATCCTACTCGCAACCCTCTTGTGAATCGGGCTTTGGATCTTGGTTCTCTTGATATGAAATTGTTAACAAAGAAATGAGCTACACTATCCCTGCAAGAATATTACGTTACTCACCGACACATAAATGAATGATGGTAGAAATAATAAAAACAACTAATAGAACTCTTAATTTAGTAAACTCGTTTATCATAAATAAAATCATTTACCGTCTACTTAACGTAACGAGATTTACAAAACAACTTATAAAGACAATAATATAATACATATCATGATTTCATATACAATTGGTTGAAACAACAATTTCCTCTTTTATCAGCCTACTGGTATCCATAGGGATTCATAGGGATGATCCCACAACGTGTGAACCCATTCCTTTAACATTTTCAATTAACGGGTCGTCTCCATACCTCGTCCGGTATAAGCACCAAATTACTAAACCTCAATACCCTGTCCGATATGAGATGAAATGGGTCGTCCTTATACCCCGTCTAGTATGAGCACCAAATTATCAAGGCTCGATACTCCGTCCGGTATGAAGCAACGTTCACGGTAGGGTTCCCTATGCACCCGGTCCGTCCACCATCTTCCAGGATATCCAATAAGGCTGTCGTTTCATCATTCACTTAATCACACAATTTTCCATTTACCTTTACTCTCTGGTTTTCCAAGTCAACCGTAATCACATAAAACAAGTAATACATGCATTCAAAACTATAAAATCGATCAATCAGATACTATCATGTATTCAAACTGTAAAATCAATCAACAGAATCAACAATGAATAATTTTCGGTTCTACCTCCATTAGTAACCCGTAATTAATTATGGATATTTTCTAAATTGCACAAAATACCGTATTATTGTTAATTTGACTTCAATTTCATAACAGAGAATAGTGTGAGGGATTCTTACTCAAATTGATGTCTGAAATGCTAAATTTGTTGACTACGCTTACTGGCGGTCCCCAAGTTCCCTAAATTTTTTTTTCCGGGGATTAAAATGCGCTACAAGTACTTACAAATATCCCAAAAAATCCAAAATCAGTGTCAGGACCCCTTTTTAGCAAATTTCAAAATTCCAGCACGGCGGCTCCACCATGCTCCGGCGACAACACTGCCGCTTACGACGGTGATTTGCCTCGGGTCGGTTGTTTTTATCCGTTTTCGGCCTAATTTGGCTAGTTTTGCATCAATCCCTGCAAGAAAGTACATTAAGGGACATCAGTTGGGCCAAAAAAAAATGAAAAACAAAACTTACCGGCGGCTGGGTTCTTCAATGCGGCGGCTGCCTCGGTTCACCTTTGCGGTTGGGTGTTTTACTTCGATCAACCTGTAGAGAAGGGAATAGTAATTACAATAGTGAAAGAATTACGCAAAACGAAAATCGGGTAAGGCCTCATCGGATGCGATATTTGCAATTTCTTGCGGCGGCGCCACTGGATTTTGCTCGCAGTTTCTGTCCAATCCGCTGGTCTTTTTGTTCCGATTTGACCATGGAGGTGTTTAAAATTAAATTCCAAGCAAATAGAGAAATATTTACCTCTTTTAGTGGTCAGAAGTGGCTCCGGTGCGGCGGCGGGTGGCGGCGGCTTCCCTTCTCGACGGCTGGGTCTTCTTCTCCAGCGAGGGTGTCTGGCAGCTAGGGTTAGAGTTTGGTGTGAAGAGGGTTATTTATATACGTCCCCTTTTAATCTAGACTGTCCATCGCGTTTGATCCGGACCGTCCAATCACAATTAAATAGGAAGTGAATCTGAACTGTTGATCGCATTTAAATCTGACCGTCCGATCACCTCTGGGGAGGGAACGCATCCAGGCAATCCATACGCGCCGGAACAGATCTGGACCATTCGATCGCGAGCACGCGGATCACCAGCATGGCACAGCGTCAGCGTCCCTTGTCACGCGGCGCCTTTTGGTTTGTCGGGGCTACTGATTGGGCATTCTACATGACACAACTTTTTTAAATTATATTTTGATCCTCAGTTTCTGATTTTTCTTTCAAAAATATCCTCATAACCCAAATTTTCACCTTTTTTTCTAAAATTATTTTCAATTTCATTCTCAACCTATTTTCCTTCATTTTTACATTAAATTAAAATTAAAAAATTATATTTATAAATTAATTTTAGTATTACATAAATAACATGCTTTAATTATATAATTTGCTTACTATAATTAATTAATTTGATTAGCCAAAACAGATGCTGCATATAATTAATTTTTTAGACACTTGTAAGGATAAATTTAAACCAATTTTAAATCATATACATATTTTCTAGCCATGCTAACGTGGAGAACTTATCACAAATAGTTATGAAAGAGATTGTGTGTACTCCAAAATAGAAAAGGAACCACTTTTTACACAAAATTGAAATTTGGCACGTACAATAAAAGTGGTGTGTTCTTTTAAAAAAGAAAATTGAGAAAAAATTAAACTTGTGGGAATTAATTAAATATAATGAGGTTTAGGCTTCAATTAGTGCATTCGTTAGTTTAATTATAAAATAATAAACACATCATTCAAAATGACAAAACTAATTTTATAATAAAGTTTAAGTAAAATTAAAATTAAAATTCTTGTATTAAACTAATTTTTATAATTGACTAATTAGAACAGTGTTACAAGTAACTTTGTATAATTGTTGAAATTAAGGTTCCATGATAACCATTAATTTTAAAGAATTTATATGTTGAATGTAAATTGAGAGAAAAATGTGGATTTGTATTGTCTGATATTGGTCAACATTTCATAAATTTTCATCAACATTATCACTTAAATATTTTGTTTCTTTTACAAAATATAGACTCGATTAAAACCTTGAATTTATTGGTCAACATTTCAATAAGACTGCGATTTCATGGCAATTTTAGTAATATACAATCACTTTATTGAATTAATTAGTTATAAATAAAAAAAAATGTAAGAATATAATTCACAATAAATTATCAAGTGTCTAATCAAAACATTATGCTATTTAAGTTATAACTTCACTTAAAACACATCAAAAGTTCTCCTCTCATTTGCTCGTATATATTTATTTTTCTTCAAATCATTCAATTTCCTATTTTCAAATTGAAATATATTAATTTGACACTGAAATTGATTTTTTAATTAAATGATCAAATACGACAATTAATTCAATTACTTTTGGTATATATTAATTTATCTTTTAAATTATTGGAGATTGAATAGTTTTTTCAACGTCTACCAGCTAGCTCTAGAATAATTTTTTAAATTAAAAAATCTTATCAAGTAATAAAAATATAAGTGTTATTTTCGGTCTATTTAAATTTAAGTGATACATATATTACATTTATTGTTACATAAATAATAAAAGGACAAATAAAAATATGAGTAATCATTTCATTATCCATAAAAATTTTCAGAATATATAAAACTTATAAAGACGATTGAAGGAAAGGAAATTACATTTTGTGAATATAATACCATTTCTCTTTATCAAGATGTGAGTTTGAATAAAATTGTACTCTTGTTTATATCATTTTTAAAAGTTTAATTGTATTATTATTAGTGTATAAGTGTCAACTAACTATTAAAATAGATAAATTTTTATTCAAAAATTCTAAGACATCATAATTTAATGAGATAATGAATAATTAGTGAAGAGGATATTCAAACTGGTTTTCCTCGAAATTTTTCAATCTTGATATAAATAATTTATTTTTTATCAAATTTTAAAAAATAAATTATTTATTTACATGAAATTAATTTGGATACTATCTAAAATAATAAGCAAGTTGAGAGAATTAAAGAGAATTTGTAATATATGGATCCGAAATTTGGTTCGAGATTAATTTTAATATTCTAAAAATGTATAAGAGTCTATTTTTGAAATTGGATACTATCTAAAATAATAAGCAAGTTGAGAGAATTAGAGAGAATTTGTAATATCTGGACCAGAAATAAGACAACCCAAAAGCATTCCCGCGCGTGTGGACGGCCCAAATCCATTCCCTCATCAAGAATGATCATATGGTCATGATTAAACGCAATGAACGGTTCAAATTCGTTCCCTTCTTAGGCGCGATCGGACGGTCGAGATCAAATGCGATGAACAGTCCAGATTTGATCAAACGGTCGAAATCAAATGCGATGAATGGTCCAGATTTATTTTCTCCTTATGCACGATCGAACGGTGGAGATTAAATGCGATGAACGACCTAAATTAACGTAAAATATGTATAAATATTTTGCATCACACCGAACCAAAAGCCTAGCTGCCAGCCTCGCGTCAGAGAAAAAGAACTAGTCGCCGGAGAAGGGAGTCGACCGCCGACTGCCGCTGCACCGGAGCCACCTCCGATTGCCAAAAGAGGTAAAAATTCTTCCACTTGCTCAGAATTCGATTCCGAGCACCCCTGTGGTCATATTGGAGTAAAACAAATGAAAAGTGAGTTAAAAATTGTTGGCAAAGCCCGAGGGAGCTGTCCCGGGCAAAACCTGCAACTGCCTCTGATGAGCCCCTTCCCGTTTTCCGTTTCGTACATTTTTCTACCGTTGTGTTCACCGTTCTATTTTCTACAGGTTGACTGAAGAAAAACTCACAGCTGCGAAGGTGAGTCGGCGGAGTCGCCACACCGGAAAACCCCACCACCGGTAGGTTTCCATTTTTTGATTCTTTCAGCCAACCGAGATCCCCTAACGTATTTTTTTAGTACGAATATGTATAAAGGCGGCCAAAACCAACTAAAAACGGCCAGGCTGAGAAAAATCATTGTCGTGGACAACAGTGTTGTCGTGCCAGAACTCTAAAATTTGCCGGAAAGGATTTTTAACACCGATTTTTTATTTTTAGGATATTTTTAGGTATGTGAAGCATGTTTTTATCACCATCGAAAAATTCAAGAAATTCGAAGACTACGAGTAGGTGCAGTAGAAAGTTCATTATTTCGAACACCGATTTGTGTAAGAATCCCTCATCTTATTCTCTATTATGAAATTGAAGCTTAATAATCAATAATATGATTTTCGTATAATTTAGAAAACTTTGAGAATAATTACAGGTTACTAATGGAACCGAAAATGGTTAGTTATTTATTGTCATGTTTAACTGATTGTTGAATTTACAGCTTTAGATACATGATAATATACTGGAATGGTTAAATAATTCAGTTGTGTTTCCTTGACGTATATATTGCTTGTCTTGCGTGATTTACGGTTGATTGTAAAATTAAAAATTAATATGCAAAAGGAAAATTGTTTAGTTATATGAATTAATAAATAGTTTTCTTACTAGATATCCTAATAGATAGTGGACAGACTGGGTACATAAGAAATCCTACCGTGAACGCTACCTCATACCGGACGGGGTATCAGGGATGGTATTTTTGGTGCTCATACCAGACGGGTATGGAGACGACCCGATTCATCCTCATACTAGAATGGTTAAATGATTCAATTGTATTTCCTTGACGTATATATTGTTTGTCTTCTGTGATTTACGGTTGATTGTGAAATTAAAAATTAATATACAAACGAAAAATTGTTTGGTTATATGAATTAATAAATAGTTGTCATACTGGATATCCTAGGAGATAGTGAACAGACAGGGTACATGGGGAACCCTATCATGAACGCTACTCCATACCGGACAGGGTATCAAGGATAGTGATGCAAATAAGGCTAAAAATACTCAAGATACTCAAAGAGCATCAAAAGGTGACTTAGAGCAAATTTCAAATGATGTAAACACAAATAGAGTTCCAAACTTAGAAAGTTTCAACGGACTAGTGATAAGATCAAAGGCAAAGAAGCTTAAAGAGTTGCTTTAAGTTTTCACTCAAAAATATGTAGATGATGGGCTGGCCAATTGTGGAAAGTTGAGCTTTTTGAACAGCCCAAATTCGTAACTTTAATTGGATTTAAATGATTTAGGAAAATTTGGGCTTATTTGAGTCTTATTGGTAATGGGTGAATAAGCCTTGTGTATGGGCTGGATTAGTTGAGTTTTTTTAAGTATTTTGGATTGTTTTATTTTAGTTTGAGTTAATTAAGTCCATATAGTCAAGTGTAACTCATTTTGGGCTTAAGTCTTGTCTTAGTATTATTACAAGAATGAGCCCATAACTATATGGTGTTACAAATAATTAGTGGTGTTCGTTAAGAAGATTGGAGTTATATAATAATTACATGTCTATAATTAGCTTAATTATTGTTGGAGTTACAATTATAATTATCGCATAATTAGCATAGTTATTGTGGGAGTTACAATTGTAGTTATTGTATTGTAACTTATCATTGATTTCTTTGGCTATAAATACCAAACGAACTCTTTTTTATGGACATCAAGAGTTATAATCAAATATTTCAGAATTGAGTTGAGAGTGTTTTAGCATTCTTTTCACTTTATGCACAAGGTATTGATTTGGAATACAATTGTTATCACTTATATTTTAATTCTAATTTCCTATTTTAATTGTTCTTGGTGCTTGTTTGGACTGGGTTCAAGGGATATCATTTACCTTTCTTGGTTTCTATTTAACTTCTACCATTTGGGTGATTGAACAAATTTGATTCTTTTTTACTTGTGATCTAAATTCTGTTCTAAACTGATTGAAGAGTTATAAGGTTCAAGTAAGGGTCTTGGGGTTCCGCATCATTTGGTATCAGAGAATTGGTTCACTAAGTAAATTAGTCTATCCTTATTTTGTTGTCTTTATTTTCATTATTTCTTGTAAAAAAAAAGAGACAAATTTGCATTCGGCAAAAAAAAGAAAAATCATATTAGCCTAATTTGCTTAATTGTGCAAAACACACTTCAATGGTTTCTACCTTATATAATTGAAACACCTGCTATTATTTCCCTTTTATTTATCTCATATAACATTCAAATATATTTAAAATTTAAAAGAAAAACTCGTTTCAAGTTTGTTTAGTTGAGATTGTTTGTGTAATTTTTGGGGCTGTTTGAAAACAACTCACCTCAATTGAGTTTGTTTTCATCCAAAACTGTTTGTTTCACTTAATTTGAGTGTTTTAGGTGATAATTTGTGGTTCTATTAGAGAATTACAAGTTTCGTGCATTAAATTCTATATTCACCATTTTTTCTTGCATCTTTAGTTTTTATTTAATATTTCTGCCCAGTTGCTTCTTATTACATTTTGAGGTAATAATATTGATTCGTTGTTGCCTAATTAACATAAAAATCATCATACACTTATTTCTATATCAAGTGTGTCTTCTTCATTATTTAGATTGTTCTAGTTTATTTCTAGAGTTGAATTCGTGTATCTTGTTTAGTTAGGAATTTTTTGTTATCTCTAATTAAAATTGAGTACATAGTGATAATTAATTATTGTTTGAATTTGCCCTTTTGTATAAAATTATAAAAGATTGCTTGAGTGGTAAAAAAGCAAGAGAGTGTGAGCTCAAAAGAGGGTAAAAGCCAAAATTGAGTGAAACACGAGTGCCCATACTACGAGAGTAAACACGTGAGGGAGTGATTTATGAGGTTGCAATCTATTTTATTTGTCATTAAAATTTCAGATTTGAAGATGGAGCCACAATGGAGTGAAAGAACATCAAAAGATCAAGAATTCATCCTCAAAGCAATGCAACAACAATTTGAGAGGATTCAACTAGCTATTTGCAACATGAATGAGAAATTAGAGAAACAATAATGTGAGTTAAATTCTATGAGAGGGAAAGCTTCCCAAACCAATCCAAGGACAAGAAGACTTCCAACACCACTTTTTGATGAAGAAGTGGAGGAAGAATTTGATGACAAAGCTACTTTGGTCAATAAAGGTCGAAATTACGGTAGGGGTCGAAACGATGTTGATAAAAACATTGGGAGCATCAAAATGAAAATCCCATAGTTTCTAGGAAAGAATGATCTGAATGCTTATCTTGAATGGGAGCGCAAGATGGAGCTTATTGTTTAGTGTCACAATTATTCGGAGGAGAAAAAGATAAAGCTTGCGGCCGTGGAGTTTGGAGAGTATGTCATTGTGTGGTGGGATCAACTCATCACAAATAAAAAGAGAAATGGAGAGAGACTTATTTCCACTTGGGCAGAAATGAAGGCTATCATGAGAAGGCGCTTTGCTCATACTCACTACTATAGGGACTTACATCAAAAATTGCAAGGCCTTATACAAGGGAACAAGAGTGTAGAAGACTACTACAAAGAGATAGAGATAGCCATGATGAGGGCTAATATTGAAGAGGATAGGGAAGCTACTATGGCAAGGTTCTTAAATGGCCTTAACAAAGACATAGCCAACATTGTAGAGCTTCAACATTATGTAGAGATTAATGATATAGTGCACATGGCTATAAAGATTGAAAGACAATTAAAGCGCAAGGGGAACACAAGGCAAGCCAACACTTATTCGGCCCAAAATTCCAATTGGAGGCCGAATTGGAGGGGAGATAATAAGGTTGTCCAATTCAAAAGAGATGACAAAATCAAGCTAAAAGATGCTAATGATAATAAAAATAAAGGTATTTTTAACTCCCAAACTCCAAGGAATAGAGATATCAAGTGTTTCAAATGCTTGGATTTTGGTCATATTGCATCTCGATGCCCAAATAAAATAGTAATGCCCAAATAAAAAGGTAATGGTGATGCATGGTGATGAATTTGAAATGGATTATGAGAGTGATGTGGAGGACGAAATGCCTCTTTCGGAGGATTGTAGTGATGGAGAAACGCCTATGGAAAATAGATTGTTGGTTTCTAGGCGTGTTTTGAATACGCAAGTAAGGAATGATGATGAGGGGGTTAAGTTACAAAGAGATAACATTTTTCATTCTAGATGTCTAGTGAATGGAAAATTGTGTAGCATGATTATTGATGGAGGTAGTTGTGTGAATGTTACTAGTACCTTATTCATTGATAAACTGGGTTTAGAAACTACAAAACATTCTAAATCTTATAAACTACAATGGCTTAACAATAGTGGGGAGGTGAGAGTTAATAAGCAAGTGAGGGTGCCTTTTACTATTGGGAAGTATAGTGATGAGGTGATATGTGATGTAGTTCCTATGCAAGCTAGTCATATTTTGTTGGGTAGACCATGGCAATGGGATAGGAGAGTGATGCATGATGGGTATATCAATAGGTACATGGTATGAAAAGAGGGCAAAAAGTATACTCTTATTCCTTTAACCCCCTAAACAAGTTTTTGAAGACCAAATGCAACTTGAAAAGTCTCGTGATGAATTCGTACAAAGAGAGACCGAGAGAAAAAGAAAAGAAAAAGAAAAAGAGAAAAAAAAAGAGTGAGAGAAAATTAGAGTGGAAAAATGAAGATCAAAAGGAAAAAGAAAGAGAGGGGCATTCGACCATAGAAAAAATAAGGGAAAGAAAATGAGCTTTTATGCTAAAATGAGAGATGTGTGAAAAGCTTTATTTTTTAACAAGCCAATTATTGTACTCATGTACAAGGAAGCTTGTTTCTCAACTAGTAAACTTGACCCTTCTTTGCCAAGTGTTGTGGTTTAAGTTTTTCAGAAAGTTCATTATTTCGAACACCAATTCGTGTAAGAATCACTCACCTTATTTTCTATTATGAAATTGAAGCTTAATAATCAATAATATAATTTTCGTATAATTTAGAAAACTTTGAGAATAATTACAGGTTACTAATGGAGCCAGAAATGGTTAGTTATTTATTGTCATCTTTATCTGATTGTTGAATTTACAACTTTGGATACATGATAATATACTTGAATGGTTAAACGATTCAATTGTGTTTCCTTGACGTATATATTACTTGTCTTGCGTGATTTACGGTTGATTGTGAAATTAAAAATTAATATGCAAAAAGAAAACTGTTTGGTTATATGAATTAATAAATAGTTTTCTTACTGGATATCCTAGTAGATGGTGGACGAACTGGGTACATCGGAAACCCTACCGTGAACGCTACCTCATACCGGACAGGGCATCAGGGATGGTATTTTTGGTTCTCATACCAGACAGGGTATGGGGACGGCCCGATTCACCCTCATACTAGACGGGGTATCGAGAGATGGTATTTTTGGCGCTCATACTGGACTGGGTATGGGGACAGCCCGATTCGTCCTCATGCCAGACGGGGTATCGAGGGATGATATTTTTGGCTCCCATGTCGGACGGGGAATAGGGACGGCTGGTTAGTTGACAAGTTTAGATATTGGTTCACGCATAGTGGGACATCCCTATGGACTCCCAAGGATACCAGTAAGCAGATAAAAAGAAAAAATTGTTGTTCTTACTCACTTGAATATGAGATTATAATGTTATTTGAGTTATTGTCTCTATAGGTCGATTTTTGAAATCTTGCAACAGTAAGTATGCAATAAATTATTTTCCTTACGATAAATAAATTTACTTAAATTAAGAGCTCCATTAGTTGTTTTTATGATATTTATCAACCTTTAATTTCTGTATCGGTGAGTAGTGTGATATTCTTACTGAGTTAGTATAGCTCAACCTTTCATTAACTATTTTAGATCAAGAGGATCAAGATCCAGATCCTAATCAACAAGAAGGTTGTGAATAGCTTACCATTCAGACTCCCTTCAAAAATTAGTGAAGGTCGTCCTAGGATACTTAATTGTTTATTTTTCGTTTATTTATTTGATTTTTGTTTATTTCTTTAATTTTCGTTTGTTTCTTCAGAAGGGACATTCTCGTAGTCTTATTAGGTATTATAAATTATTGTGTAAGGAATGTAAACCCTAACTCTATTATTTCGCTTCTGCATTTAATTTATGAATTTGTTTCCTTTTAAGTTCGGGGTCTCTACATTTGGTATCAGAGCCACATTCCTCAGAACTATTTTTTACAAAAAGACTTAAAAACACCCAATACGAACTATCATCCAACCCTTCCTTGTATGTACTTAGACATGAGGAGATGAGGGCCCCTACTGAACAGGGCAGCCCAAGATGGGTCGCTTCGAGAGGATGTCAATCTGCCATTCGAGATGTTAGAGAGACTTATCTCTGCCCAACAGGTCAAAGAAGATAAGAAGGAGCTGTCTAACCCTCCACCATTGCCACAATATGAGTCACCCTTACAACGAGAGGATTTAATATCATCTCGATACAATCTTTTCCCTTCACCGTATCATCTAGCACCGCCATAGTACAATCTGGTGACCCACCATAAAATCAAGTGCCACCACAGGGTCACCCGGTCCTTCCCCAATAACATCTGGTCCCCTCTTCCACGGGACTCAATTCCTCCCACGATGGACCTAATAGAGATTGACATGAGGGACTTTGATGTAATCTTAGGAACGAACTGGCTAGTAGCGTGTCACGCCACTATAGATTGCTTTCATAAGAAACTTATATTCAACTCTCCTAATGAAGAATCATTTATAAATTACTAAAATTTTTAAACATTATTCCCTCATGGCAATTTTTCTAATATAAAATGCTTTAACTTAGCTATTTTATCTAATTTGGTAAACCTAATAAATAAATTTGCATTCAAGAGATTTCGATAGTCCGAGACTTCCTGGATGTGTTTCCTGATGAACAACTCAGATTGCCAATGGACATAGAAGTTGAATTCACCATAGATCTTCAGTCAGGCACCAAGCCTATCTTGGTTGTTCGTTACTGCATGAGCTGTGTTGAGATGGAAGAACTGAGGAAATAAATCAATGAATTACAGGATAGTAGGTTCATCCGACATAATGTGTCCTCTTGGGGTGCTGGAGTCATATTTGTAAGGAAGGAGGATGGGACGTTAAGGTTATGTATTGACTACAGGGAACTAAACAGGGTCACGATCGAGAACAAGTACCCCCTCATCAAGATCGATGACCTTTTTGATCAGTTGCAGGGTGCACAGGTCTTCTCCAAAATAGCTTGCGTTCAGGTTATCATCAGGTAAAGATCAAGGCAGATGACATTCCCAAAACAGTTTTCCGAATCAGGTACAGACACTATGACTTCCTGGTCATGCCATTTGTATTAACCAATACACTAACCATCTTTATGGATTTGATGAACAAGATTTTTAGACAATTCCTAGATCAGTTTGTTATTGAATTTATCGGTGATATCTTGGTCTATTCAAAAAATAAAGAGGAATATACTCACCATCTGACTCAGGTTTTGCAGGTTCTCAGAGAAAAGAAGTTGTATGCAAAGTTGAATAACTGTGAGTTATGGCTCGAGCAGACTACCTTCCTAGGGCACATCATATCAAGGGATGGAGTGTCAGTGAACTTCAAAAAGATTGAGCAGTGTTTGGTTGGGAGAAATTGACCTCAGTTAAGGAGATTCGTAGCTTTCTGAGAATGACAGGTTATTACCGCAGGTTTATAGAAGGATTTTCTAGCCTAGCTGCTTCTTTGACCCGGCTCACAAAGAAGAACGTCAAGTTTGAGTGGAATGAGAGTTGTGAAAGGAGCTTTTCAAAACTAAAGAAGCGGTTGACTACTGCACTTGTGTTGGCTTTGTCGAGTGGGACAGGTGGATACACAATTTATAGTGATGCCTCATTCCTGGGGTTAGGTTGTGTTCTGATGCAGTATGGAAAAGTCATAATCTATGGGTTCAGGCAGTTGAAAAGTCATGAGAAAAACTACTCCACCTACAACTTAGAACTTGTCACGATTATCCACGCCTTGAAGACTTGATGCCATTACTTGTACGAGGAGACTTTTCATATCTATAACGACCATAAAAGCTTGAAACACATATTCATTCAAAAAGATCTCAACTTGTATAAGAGATAATGGACAGAACTCCTCAAGGACTACGATTGCAACATTTTGTATCACTTGGGCAAGGGCAATGTAGTAGCCGATGCACTCAGCAAAAAAAGTGCAGATATGTCAACTCACCTAATGGTTTCAGAATGCAGGTTAATAAGGTCGCACAATAGATACGACTTTAGGACCTGAAGAGACTTACATATTTGGCCCACCTGACTGTTCAACTTGAGTTGATCCAAAGAATAAAGGAAGCTCAATTCGCCGATTCCGCCTTAGTAGCTGTCAGGAAAGATGCAGAGCAGGGGGTAAATTCTAAATTTTGAGTCTCTGACGATGGGTTGCTCAGATTTCAGGATAGGGTATGTGTTCCATGTGACAGTGAGTTGAAAAAAGACATCATGACAAAGGCTTATAGCTCAAAGTTTGTCATGTATCCCGGAAGCACTAAAATGTATCAAAATATGTGACCCCATTTTTGGTGAAACACGATGCAAAGAGAGGTAGCCAACTTTATTTCCAAGTGTCTAGTGTGTCCGCAGGTCAAGATAAAGCATCAACGCCCAGGCGGCTTACTTCAGCCATTACGATTCCGGAGTGGAAATGGGAACACATCATAATGGATTTCATGACAGGATTGCCTATGGCACGCTCTGGACATGATGCCATTTTAGGTAATTATTGATTGGCTTACCAAGTCTTCTTACTTTTTAGCCATCAAGATGACCGACCCCTTGGACAAGCTAGCAAGAATGTATATCTGGGCGATAGTTAGGTTACATGGAGTGCCGGTGACAGTAGTATCCGACAAAAATCCCAAGTACACTTCTCGGTTCTGGTCTAGTTTTCTGCAAGCCATGGGAACAAAACTATCTTTTAGTATCGCATTCCACTATCAGACCGATGAATAATCAGAAAGAACGATCTGCACACTAGAGGATAAACTCTGAGCTTGTGTTCTTGACTTTGCGGGCCATTGGGATGATCATTTACCCTTAATAGAGTTCACTTACAATAACAGTTACCAAACAAGTATCGGCATGGCTACATACGAGGCGTTATATGGCCGCCTATGCAGATCTCTTATCTGTTGGGAAGAGGTGGGTGATAGAAAATTATTCGGCCCAGATCTTGTGGATGAGACTATAGCCAAGATAGCTAAGGTTATGAAGAACATGCAGACGGCTCAAAGCAGATAGAAGAGTTATACGGACACTTGGAGGAGAGATTTAAAATTTGAGAAATGTGATCAAGTGTTCCTTAAGGTCACCCATTTCAAGGGAGTCAGTAGGTTTGGCAAGAGGAAAAAACTAAATCTCCGATTTATTGGGTCATTTGAGATCTTAGACAGAATTGGTATCGTTGCCTACAGACTGACACTACCTCCAGAACTATCCAGAGTCCATAATGTATTTCATGTGCCTATGCTATGCAAGTACAACTCGGACTCCTCTCACATCTTGGCCCACGAGCCCTTTTTACTCCAGGAGGATCTGACCTATGAGGAGGTACCGATGGGTATTATAGATCGAAAGAGTAGAGTACTCCGCAACCGGAAAATTTCATTCGTTAAGGTCCTATGGCAGAATAATACATAGAGAAAGCCATATGGGAGCTAGAATCAGACTTCAGAGCCTAGTATCCTCAACTGTTTAATTAAGTGTGAGGGAGACAAATTTGAGAGACTAAATTTCTTTTAAAAGGGGGAGAGTTGTAATATTAGGGCACAAAATTTTGTTCGGGATTAATTTTAACATTCTAAAGATATAAAAGAATCTATTTTTAAAATCAATAAATTTTAATTTAATGTGAAATTATGAAAAAAAATAGGTTGGGGATGAAATTAAAAATAATTTTGGAAAAAAAAGGGTGAAAATTTGGGTTAGAATGGTGTTTTTGAAAGAAAAATCAGAAATTGGAGGTCAGAACACAATTAAGAAAAATTTTATCACGTAGGACCGCCCAGTCAGTGGCCTCGATGAACTAGAGCGCGCCTCGTGGTAAGGCACGCTGACTCGGTGCCACGCAGGAGGCCACACTGGCGATCCGCATGCCCCATAATTGGACGACCCAGAAACGTTCTCACACCCGTGTACGGTCCAAATCTGTTCCCTCTATTAGCGATCAGACGGTTGTGATCAAATAAGATACGGCCTAGTTTTGTTCCATTATTAGGCACGATCGGACGGTCGAAATCAAATGTGATGAATAGTCTAGATTATTTTCTCCTTAGTCCCGATCGGATGGTCGAGATCAAACGTGATGAACAGTCTAGATTCATTTTTTCCTTAGGCACGATCGAACGCTCGAGATTAAACCTAATGAACAGCTGAAATTAATGCGAGATGGGTATAAATATTTTGCATCATACCAAATTAAAACCCTAGCCATTAACCTCCTACTAGAGAAAAAGAACCAGTCATTGGAGAAAGGAGCCGACCGCTGATCGTTGCTGCACTGGAGCCACCTCTGACCGTCAAAAGAGGTAAAAATTCTTCCACCCGTTTATAATTCGATTTCGAGCACCTCTGTCCCATATCAGAGCAAAGCAAACAATGGGTGAACCAAAAATTACAGGTAAAGACCGGCAGAGCCACGACGGAAAAAATTTACAACCGCCTCCGATGAGCCCCTTCTCGTTTTTCATTATGTGTAATTATTCTACCGTTGTATTTATCGTTATGTTTTCTACAGGTTGAGCGAAGAAAAACTCACAGCCGCGAAGGTGAGCTGGTGCAGCTGCCACACCAGAAAACCCCATCCCAGTAGGTTTCTGTTTTCTAATTTTTCAATCAACCGAGACCCCCTAACGTGTTTTGTTCACAAGAATATGTATAAAGGCGGCCGAAACTAGCCAAAACTGATTTAAAACGGCCAAGCCGAGGCAAACCACCGCCACGGGCGGTGGTGCTGCCATGTCGGAACCGTGAAATTGGCTGGAAAGGTTTTTTAATACCAATTTTGAGTTTTTGAGGTATTTTTAGGTACGTGAAACGTATTTAATCACCACCAAAAAATTTAAGAAACCCAGGGAACGCCAGTAGGCATAGTAGAAAGTTCGATGTTTCGAATACCGATTTGTATAAGAATCCCTCACCTTATTTTCTATTATGGAATTGAAGCTTAATAATCAATAATATAATATTTTGTATAATTTTAAAAACTTTAAGAATAATTACAAATTACTAATGGAGTCAGAACTGGTTAATTATTTATTTTCTTATTTAACTGATTGTTGAATTTACAACTTTAGATACATGATAATATATCGAAATGGTTAAATGATTCAGTTGTATTTTTTTTACGTATATATTGCTTATCTTGCGTAATTTACGGTTGATTGTGAAATTAAAAATTAATATGCAAACGAAAAATTGTTTAGTTATGTGAATTAATAAATGGTTGTCTTACTAGATATTCTGAGAGATGGTGTTTCATCTCTTGAAGGTCTTTCTTGTGAAAAGTATGTCATCGATGTAAATAAGGACTGTTGTGAATGAAGAACCTTTAGATTTAGTGAAAAGTGAATAATTAGCCTTTGATTGTTGGTAACCAGTCTTTTTAATATTATTTGAAAATATGGAAAATTGGTTTTTTGATGTTTGCTTTAGTCCATAAAGTGACTTATTGAGCTAACACACAATGTTTTCCTCTTGTCGGAAAAGATCAAATAGAGTTTCTATGTACACTACCTCGTGTAAATCACTATAAGAAAAGCATTTTATACATCTAGTTGATGTATGAACCAATTGCGAGCAACCGCAATAATAAAAAGACAATGCAAGGTAGTGAGTTTAGCATTAGGAGAAAAGGTTTCTTAGTAATCAATACCTTCAACTTGAGTGTAGCCTTTGGCTACAAGTCGCACTTTATAATGCTCAATGGTGCCATCATATCTGTATTTTACTTTGTATACCCATTTGCAACTAATGGGTTTATGACCGATAAGAAGAGGAACCAAACTTCACGTGTTGTTTTGTTATAAAGTTTCTAACTCTATATTCAAAATATGTTGCCAATGTGGGCCAAAGATAGCTTGCGCATAGGATTTAGATCTTTTATACCTATAATGTTAGCTAGAAAAACACAATGGGCAGTAGAAAAACGAGAATATAAAAGAAAATAAGAGAGAGGGTACCGAGCACTGGATTTGGAATTTGGTGTCGAGGTAGAGTGATTAACTGGAGCTGAAAATATGTAGTCTTCATGCCATGTTGGAGGTTGTCAAAGATAAGTGAAGTGGTGGGTAGGGATAGAAGTTGAATGATCTAAGTTGGTAGAAGGAGATATAGTTGGTTCATCTAGAGTTGATGAAGTAGCGGATGAACAAGAATCTGTGGTAGTGGAAGCAGGAATGGGAGTTCGAAATTCTTGGCCATTGGACATATCAGTTTGTTGGGGCAGGGTGGAGGTGTTTTATAATGGAGACCAATTGTCTGAATAAGTAAAGGAAGGATTAGGTAACATAAAATTGGAATTTGGAGCATTCAAAACTGAAAGAAAAATGGTTTCACAAAATTTGACATCACGACTAACAAAGAAAATGTTATTCTTTAAATCATAAAGTCTGTACTCCTTTTAACCAGTAGGGTATCCAACAAAGATACATTGTTTAGCACATGGTTCAAACATGTGTATATGATGAACAATAGTGACTTAACATAAACAACTGAATACTCTCAAGTGACCAAATGATGGTGGACGTTTATACAATAATTCAAAAGGGGATTTGTCGGATAATTGGTGATGGTAATTGATTTATTAGAAAAACAATAGTTAATATTAATTCACCCACCCCAAAAAATAAAAGGTAGGTGAAACTAAAATAGTAATGCATAGGTTACCTGTAAAATATGGTGATGTTTGTATTCAACAACTCCATTATGTTGTGGAGTGTAGACACAAGTGCACTAGTATTTAATACCTTTATATTGAAAAAAATCTTTTATTGATATGAATTCAGAGCCATTATCTACTCTGATAGCTTTTATGGTTGCATGAAATTGAGTATGAGCAAAAGTAATAAAATATTTTAAAATAGTTTGAGTTTCATATTTAAATTGCATACGAAATATCCATGTGCATCTTATAAAATCAACAATAATAGTAAGAAAGTAATGTGTACCTGAATGTGTGAAAATTTTATAAGGACCCCAAATATCACAATGTAATAATTCAAAATGATCATGAGTTAATATGGAACTTAAACTAAAAGGAAGTCTGGTATGCTTAGCCATAAGACAAATGTTACAATTATTATCTAAAGAAATATTATTGGTAGGCAATAAAGAAGAAATTAACTTAAGGCGAAGTGGTGATGGATGTTCAATGCGCATGTGACACATATTTTAAGGACGGGATACTTGGTGAGAGACTGGTGTCCTTTGTAAAGATCATCATGTTGTTTATCCAAGCCAATCATCTTCCCCATAGCCAAGTCTTGTAGGACATAAAAAGTGAGAAACAAAATGGCACAACAGTTTAGAGTAGTGATAAGTTTATTTACTGATATTAAGTTTAACTGAAAAGAAAGAACACACAAAATACCATCTAAATTGATATCTGGAGTGAATGATATGGTTCTCGCATAAGTAATTACGGTAGAAGACCCTGTAGGTAAATTGACAATAGGTATTGGTGACCATTTTATGTGAGTGAAAAGTGAGGAATCTGAAGTGATATGGTTAGTAGCTCTGTTATTCAAAATCCAAGATTTAGTGAATATAAAATTAATTAAGATATTAGAAAGGGGAGACGGACCTGTAACATTTACATAAGTATTATTATTGCTAGAAGTAGAATTTGTAGACATCATAGATAAGGCATGAGCTAGTTGTTAAATTTGATTTGCTCATAAACCATGTGTGGGATTCAGCTGGTTGGAGAGTTTATTTAGTTTATTGACATCATGTAAATAAGTGTCTTGCACAGACTGAGAAAAGTTTGCCATATTGACAACGGAGAAGGATTTGGGTGCAGTTCCTCTTAATCCACGTTGCTGCTGTTGTGGTTGACCTTATTGATTAACTTGAGCTCAATGGTTATTAGAAACCCATGTGCCATTTTTAATTTGCATCTTTTTTCAATATGTCCTTTTCTGTCATAATAGTTACAATGAAATTTAAGAGTTTGATAATTTCCGATAATGTGACTTTCTCTATTGCAATGATCACAATGCTTGTCTTTGGATTTATTTGAGAAGTTGTTTGAATAGTTTTGAACTGCAACAACAATAAAAAAATTCCTAGTTGATTATGAGGTCATTTGTTTTA
This sequence comes from Carica papaya, assembly GCF_054855325.1. Classification (NCBI taxonomy): domain Eukaryota; kingdom Viridiplantae; phylum Streptophyta; class Magnoliopsida; order Brassicales; family Caricaceae; genus Carica; species Carica papaya. The sequence continues at coordinate 24,694,302 of NC_142316.1, forward strand.
TCTAGAATAACAAGAGAATAAGCTTGACGTACATTAATTAATGGAGTCATCATGAGAATATTGGTGCAAACGACATTGTAGGTATCATTAAGACCCATAAGAAATTACATCACTCGATCCTCTTCTCTTGTTCATTATGTGTTTTCATCTTATTACAGGTTGGAAGAGTGCGATATGTTTCTAATTCATCCTAAAGACCTCTAAGTTTTATAAAATAAGCAGACACTAACATGTTACCTTAAGAGAGATAAGCTAATATTTTTGGATTTGATAGATTCTCAGATCATTCTTTTGAGCAAATTGATCTTTAAAATATTCCAAATTTGATGAATTGTTTTGGCATGAACAACTCCTTTGGCTAAGTCAGGTTCTACAGGGTGAGTGAGCCATGATAAAATCATGTCGTTACATTGATTCCATGAAGCATAACTTGTAGGATCTTCTATTTCTGAAGGTGATTCAATTGTTCCAATTTTGTTCTTGGTCGTTAGAGCATGAACCATGGATTTACTCCATGATTGATAATTGGATCCATTCAATTTTATTAGTACGACCATATGACTAGGATGATCGAGAGGGTGAATAAAATATGGGTTTGATGAGTCCATAACAGAAGTATTGATGGTATTGGTTGAATGCTTAGAAAGAGATTTTTTTGGTGGTGTTTGATTTTCATCTGTCATGCTTCTAACTTTGCTGTGATACCATCTAAAATGATAAGCAAGTTGAGAGAATTAGAGAGATTTAATTGAAAGTTTTTCTGTGTATCGTTTATTGAGAGAGGAATATATAAGAGAATATACACAATCTTGACTATCTATGTCTAAGGTTATGAAGTCCTCAATCAAAAGGATTTGACTCAAACTAATCTAGAAAAGTAAATATATATAGAATATTAAGAATACACAAAGATAGAAAACATATATTACATATGCCGTTTTAGCACGTAGTTTTTCTCTCAAGAGTCTGCCAATTGGCACGTAAATGGTGACTAATGGATACGGTGGATGGCATGGCATCATTGACGATTGCAGAGGACGAGGATGGTGGTTGGGACTTAACTGAACTTGTTCCTTAACAACAAAAATCGTACAACCTCTGTCTAGTGGGTTCTTGACAGATGCGGTAGTGAAGTTTGAATTGATAAAGAATACTCTTGCAGACCTATAGAGGTCGATAGGGGAATAAATATTGTAAACCTTGGTTCTGGGTTTACTTATATAGATTCTTCTGTGAAGTGGATATCTAGAGAGTGTTCAACCGAGGGCCATGGACCTTTGACAACTACTTGTTGGTCGTGCACCACCTAAAGGAGGGAGAACATCCAATAAAAGTAGCCATTGACACAAGCCTCTTTTAGGTACAAATTCACTCACTCCTGCTGGGTTGTGTATTGGAAATAATGGCTAGGCAATTTGGGAACCTGTTAGGTGGCTCTGTAGACTATGATACACGTTTGTCCTTTATGTCTGGGCTAGGGGGTGTATGCGGGTTCGGGTTGCCACTGATGTCCGAAAAAATCTCTTCAGAAGAAAGAGGCTCAACCTGAGAAATGGGGAATCAATATTTAAAATCTTTAAATATGAATGCCTACCTTTATTCTGCTTCTGGTGCAGTCAGTTGGGGCATTTAAATTTTTTATACAAACTCCATATCCATTATAATGCAACAGCATTACAGCAGGGGTGGGATGAGTCCCTCTGCGCAAATCCCCAGTGCAATCCTGCTTCGACGAATAGATGGTTACGGGATGAGAGGGGGGAAATTGACAGAATCATGAGCGAATATCCCAGAAAGTATCTCGGGGATAGGGGAAAAGAAGGAAGAGGCAAGTATCTCGGTCGAAGTGGGAAAGAAAAGAGTCTTTTTTTAATTTTCAAAATGGGATAATCAAACTGGATCCTAGAGGATCTTATGTGATTAACTCTTTGTTTCCCAAGTATAGAGGATGTAGAATCTATAGAGTGTATTTCAGAATTAGGTCGGGTCATGGAAGAAGCAAGAAAAATATTAGCCGACTGAAACATACTCTCTGAGGCTGAGGATTTAGGCCTAATCCAAGATGAGAGTTAAAAAAGGCCCCGTAATTTCTTTAGTGGAGACACTACAACATATGTATTTCTATCAAGGCAGGAGACAAATAGTTCACCGACCAAAACTCTGGAGCAAGGGGCAAGACCTAGCACCCAGGTTTGCTGGAAGCCATAAAGATACTAAGTTGGAACTGCCGAGAGCTTTGCAGCCCTTATGCAGTCATAGCTCTTCAGGAGCTAGTGAGGAAGTTCAGGCTAGATGTTGTGTTTTTAATGGAAACACTAGTTGTAAATGAAAGGTTGGAAAGAATTGGGAGAAATGTTGGTTTTGGAACGGTATTTGGTGATGGTAGGGTTAACAGGGGTGGTTGATTGACAATGTTCGGACATAGCTCATTGGATGTATCTCTATTATCTTATTTGCAGAACCATGTTGATGTAAGGATCTCAGGTGTTATGAAAGGTGATTGGTTCCTAATAGGGTTTTATGGGATCCCTCAATGGCATAAAATGTGATAATTTTGTCAACTATTGTGAACCTTAGCGTTGAACTGGAACTCCCCTTGGGCTATGATAGGGGATTTTAATGATTTATTATCTATTGAGGACAAGGCTGGGGGTGCATTGACATCTAAGTCACTCATGATTGAGTTTAAGGAAGCCTTAGAGGACTGTAATCTAATTGACCTTCTACTGTATGGGTTTGGCTACACTCGGACTGGGACAAGAGGAGGTGAGCTTATCCAGGATAAACTGGACTGATGCGTGGTGAATGATCCCGATTCTCTCATGTAAGACTAGATAACTTGTATGCTGCAGTGTCTGATCACTCTTTGATCTAGCTATTCTACTCTCAATAGATTATCGACCCCGCAAGATGGTGCTTCAGGTTTGAAAACACATGGTTGACAAAGAGAGAATTGGAAGAAGTGGTTAAGGAAAGTTGGAATTGGGGTGGGGAGACAGTGATCCCAGAAAAGATTAGCACATGTGGGAATAATCTACAAGTATAGGGCGAGACCTTAGTGGGGGATTTTTGCAATAGGAAGTCGCGGCTCTATGCAGAAATTTAAAGGGAGAGATTTTTGGGGAGGAGTGATAAACTGTCCTCATTATCTAAAGAGTACATTCAGATTCTCGAACAAGAAAATATCTTTTAGAAATAAAGAGTTAATAAGTTTTGTTTACAACATGGTGATAGAAACTCAAAGTTCTTTCACAGACAAGCTATGCAAAGAAGGCAAAAAAACAACATCACGATGCTCCAAAATAGCGATAGGTTATGAATAAGAGGGGAAGAAGAATTGCATAACCATATCAATCAGTATTTCAGTGAATTGTTCTTGGTATTTGAAGAGGCTAGTGAGTATGGTGATGAATATTATGAGTAGTGTATCAGATAGTACAAATGAGAGACTAGTTGCACCTTTAAGAAGTAAAAAAATCAAGTAAGCGGTTTTTCATATGCACCCGGATAAATCATCGAGTCTTGACGGTATGAATCCGGCTTTTTATTAAAAATTTTGGCACATTGTGGGTCCAAATGTAATTAAAAACTATCAACATTGGTTTGATCTTGAGTCTTTGCCGAAGTGCGTAAACAACACAATAATTATCCTCATTCCCAAGAAGGACAACCCTGAAACTGTTAGTGATCTGCGCCCCATCTCTTTATGCAATTTCATCTATAAGGTATTCTCAAAGGTCTTGACGAATAAGTTGAGGGAGGTATTGCCTCACTTATTATCGAGTCTCAGTTGGCGGTTGTTGCTGGTGGGCTTATTACTGATTGCTGTTATACTTGTTGTTGATAGTTAATGAATGATTTTTTTTTTAAGAAAAAGAAATATATATTGCAAGATATTTCTTAATATACTACCTGTATATATTAAAAAATAATTTAAAAATAATTATCATTAAATGTGTTTAAATAATTAACCACTAAGATGTAGTTTTTAACAAGTTTGCACATGGATTCCAATCTTGGGATTTCAAAAAGGTTGCAGGTAGTGGTAAGGGGTTACTTTTAGTACAATAAGATCATTATTATTTTTAATTTAGAAATATTTAAAAATAGAAAAGATGAAATTGACACTCTATATTAATTAAGATGAATTCGGGATATTATTTGAACGACAAATATTTCATACAATGAAAGTTGTTGTATATAATATATAAATATATAAAGTGAATTACGTAGATAATATTTTCATGCTGTTTTGGGTTATATTGTGATTGATGTTGAAGGTGGATATTGGATAGGAATCTTTGAGATTTTACAAATGGAAAAAAAAAAAAAAAAGTAGTCCATTAATGCGTGGATAGCTCAAACACTTCTTATCTATTTTTCTTAAGATACATATATATATACATATTATATCATAAGGTAAAAAAAAATCCAATGTAAAATTGAAATGATTGGGCATCATAACCTGAATAATTCTTATATATTAAGTTTAAGATAACCGACACCTTTATCATATGCCTTTTTTAATCAACCTTTATCCATTTCTTTCTCTAATAAAATTATGGTAATTGATTAATTAATAAAATAAACTAGAAGCTGTTTAATAAATTAATTGTCTTCATATTTATATATATATATATATACCGAACATACCTAGTAAAATAGGTTCAGACAGAGTTTGAAAGACCAAACTCGAACACGTCCTTACTAATTTTTTTTTTTCTCTTACCAATAATATAACCTTCACCCAAAAAAAAAAAAAAAAGTATCCAACAGGTTTCCGATAAGTTGGATTGGACGAGTTTGAGAACAAAATGTCATCTCTAGTCTCGCTAACTAATATATGAATTGGAACTTACAATTAAATTGGGCTGAGTTTAAAAATATTTGTATTTTTTAAAGTGTTATAGATTATTCAGCATGCATTTTATCTTATCATTAACAAAAAAAATATATTTATATAGTATATAAACTTTTATATAATATTTATATTATTAACAAAAAATAAAAATATATACATTTAGGTTAAGTTTGAACAGATTTTAAAAAGCCCGACACAATTTTTTCTTACTAGCATGAACCCAAACCCTATTTGACTCCAACATACTATTTATTTTCTTTAAAAAATTAAACGAGATAAGTTAAGGTGAATCCGAGTTAAAAAAAAAATATATATATATATATATATATATTATTCAGATATTAATAAATTTTAAAAAATAACTAATTTATTAGAAGCATAATCCAAAAAGTAGGATCATCATTTTCCAAGGAATCTTTAAGAATTAGAGCTTGCGGATGTCGTGTTGGTAAGGTAAAAGGGCTCAACTGGGAATTAAAGAATAAGATATCTAACTCCATGCACATTATGATTGTAACCTTTGCAACAAAAGTGGAGCATATATATATATATATATATATGTATGTATGTATGTATGTATGAAAGAAAGTGAAAATTGTTGGCAGCTGGTGCAAAACAATTCCTAAATCCCAAATGGGTATTGGAGGCAGTTGGAGTGGTGGTGGTATGTGGAGTCAGGAATCACATTCTATTGGAATTTGACATCAACAAATTAAAAAACAAAATTATGGTATGGGAATGAGGAAATCAAACAGAATATTTGTGCAAATTGATATGGTAGAGAACCAATCTCTACATTATCAGAGCTTGCTCTAATATTTTCAGATCATGAGTGGGGGCTCATTAGATTCACTTCAAAATTTTAATATTCCCTTTATGATTTTACTTCTTTGTTTTTTTTTCTTTTCAAAGTACATTTACTAATAATATAATAATAATCAATGAGTCTTAACTCATTCACTACTTCATGCGTGAATATTTAGTCATTAATTTAATTTCAACATGTAAATAAATTAATTTGACGACTTAATTAAATATGTTACGTGACTTTTTTAGAATAAAAAAAAAAGATTTAATAATAGTAAACTGAGAGATAAAGTCTCAAGAACTATATCTTATAATTTATTATTATAAAATAAATAAATTATTAAATTAGTCTCCAAAATTTGTTACTTATTACAATTGAGTACCTAATTCTTTCATTAAGATTCGATTCTAAACATTTTGTATCTATTTCAAAAGTATAATTTCCATGCATTTTCCAACAAAAAAAAGAAAAAAACTAAAATAGTTTGTCATGTTTAAAGGCTCTAAAATAATCATTTTTAAAATTTTTTGATTTTTTTTATTACTTTAGTTATTTTTTAAAGCACTCAAATATGATTTTATTATTTTATTTATTTTGTTAAAAATATACGAAAATTAGAATTTCAAAATATATAGAAAACATTGAGAACCAAATTGTAACCTAAAAATTAGGGACAAAACTATAATGAGTACCAAACTTCGAGAATTAATTAGGTAATTTACTATTTAATTTATTATTTTAACTATTAATTGCTATTTATTTAATATTAAAATTAATAATAATTAAGTAGAAATGAACATAATCAAATAAAAAATGTAACTAAATTTAGCTTTAGATAATATAAATAAAAGGGCAGAAATACCAAACTTCACTATTTACTTTACATAAATGTTCAAATTGTACCATAATTTTTTTTTTTTATTATAATCAACCATTTTAAATGGAAAATATTCAAATTGCACAATGTCCACTATTACCCATTAACACTATTAGCAATGGTTAACCTTGTTCCTAGACGTGTTTAAATGAATGCCACCTGGATGCCACATCATCAACACATAGTCCATGTGGACCAGCTCATAAAGCATAAATCATCAAAAAGGTCCATGTCCTAATTTCTACATTGACCCCAAACATTAGAATAGGCATCTACGTTGTGACCAAGGTGCTTCCATTATGTTAGAGGACCCATCTGCCATTGCAAAAGTTTGCTTTGTCAGTTTGCGAACTCCCAATCTCGTGTTTGCTTTTCATTTGCATCATCATCGCATTACCAACATTTACTTCATTGTCATGTTGCTTCCATGAAAAAATTGATAGTTGTTTCATGTTGTTTTGTGCTGCTTCACCAACAATTCTTTATGGCTATCAACTATTTCATCGTTGTCCTCTTAGTAAAGATTTTTTATTTTTTCATTCCATCCAAAAAGAGTCTATAGCTAGTTTGTTGAAAATTCATGTTTCTGTTGGGATTTTGAGATGTGCATAAAAAAGATCTATGGGATTAAGATAGTAGATTTCAATTTACATTAATTTTAATGCATTATGTTATTTCTACTTGCATTATGACATTTTCATTTTGTTTCATATATAAAAATAAGAAGAAATTAAGAAATTGGAAAGGACAAAGTAAATTAACTTGAAATCAAAGGCTCAAAGAGTACATCCATAAAAGAGGAAGAAGATAAGAGCATGGCGACCAAAGCCGAGGACTTTAACACCAAGGCAAAGTTCTACAAAACATTATCAACTACTATTGAGAACTCTAACCACCAGAAAAACCTACAAAAACTCCAACCTATTGACCCAAAATAGGAGATATCGAACTTCAGCCACTAAACTATCCATCGTAAGGAGAGCTCGAGCTCCAACCACTTGAAAGCTAAAATTGTAAGGCGTAGACATATAGATTAGCTAGTCAATGAGATGAAACTTATACAACCATATAATTGAAATATGTATGGATTTTTTAGAGCAATTATTATTAGAATTTTTCGTTGTATATAGATGACGTGAGTGAGTTTGGTTTTCTACAGTATACCCCTGTGTTGGATTTTGACAGAACAACTTTTTTATCTTTTTATCAAATGCACTATTGAGAAGACCATGATGTGGATAAAATAAATATCCACATAAGAATTATGGTGATGGGAGCTTAGAGGTTTGGCGAAGTAACCTTCGATAATGGCATATGGATCTTTTAGGACAACGAAAACACTTTGGTCTTCAATGAGATTAATGATTTAGATGGTTCAAATCAATGCAGAAAATAAAGCACGAGTCTTTCATGTTTAGTTGGTCCACGTAAACGCCATATGTTGATGTCGTGACATCCACGTGATATCTATTTTAAACACATTAATGGACACATATTTCATCTGTTGATGGTATTAATAGATAATAATAATCAAACTGCCATTTGAATATTTTTCACGATTCATGATTGATTTGAACAAAAAAACTCAAAATGAAATTAAAACATCTAGATAAAATAAAATGTACAATTTAATATTTTTACATAAAGTACTTAAGTTTGCCTTTAATTTTAAGAACCTAAAAATTCCCATAATTAATATAGGACGATAACTAAAGGCAAGAATAAAAAATATTGAATGGGAATAATTCTCAGCGCATTGTGCAAGCTGAGAAAAGAGCATTTTATTTATAGACTTGATCAATCAATGAATAAAGGACAGGTGTATGATATAATCAATAATTACAGCTCATGTTATAAGAAAAATTCTGTTATGACAAATTTCTGCAAAATATTCCCAAATCATTATAGTACTCATGGCTAGGAATATTTTAATTAATTATGACTGATTTAGGGAAAGCAATTTTACCAAGATAATTTTCTATTACTCAAGTATTTCCTTTTTCCTCAGGATTTGACATTTAAGGAGTTTTCTTTTTTCTTAAGGTAGCTTACAATTTAGGAGCAATTTACCCCCTTGATTGATCTTTAATTGTGAAGATTTTCAATATGATTAGAAAATAAAATCCTATAAGAATTTTTCTTTTTCGTATCTTGCAGGATTTTTTTTCTTTTCTTGCTTATTTCCTTCTTGCACTTGGGGTGAATAATATATACTATTATACCCTTGGGTTAACGTTCTTGTTGTCTTCTTTCCTTGGGCTTCTTTAACAGGTCTAAGCCCATCTTCCTCATTGATCCACGCTTGAATAAAGAGTTGAAAGACTTGTTGTAATCTTTTCGCTCTTTCTCTTGTAATGGGCCCACTTAACATTACGATCTTTTCAACTAACTTGATCCATGTCTATGCTCACATCATTCCCTCCCTACTAGAAAAGATTCATATATGAATCTGGACCTGCATCAAAAAGGGAAAGGTTAGAAACATTAAAGATACCAGACACAATGTACTCATTTAGGAGATCAATTTTGTAGGCATTATCATTGACACGCTCTAGAACTTGAAAATTTCCATCTCCTCGGAGTCCCAACTTTGATTTTTGCTAATTGAAAATCTTTTCATTCGCATATGAACCCATACCAAGTCACCAGTTTAGAAAACTACTTATTTCCTTCCTCTATTAGTATGTCATGTATAGGATTCATTCTTCTTTTAGATATGTTGCCCGACCTTCTCATGTATGGCTTTAATAAGTTCTACTTTTCGTTGACCATCAGTATCCTAAATTTCCTACAAAGGTAGAGGTGTGAGGTCAAACGAAGTTAAATGATTAAAATCATAAACAATCTCAAAAGGTAAAAACTCTATAGAGGTATAAATGCTCCTATTATATTCAAATTCTATCAGAGGTAAAATATCCTCCCATGTTTTCAAATTTTGGCTAACTATAACTCTCAACAAGGATCCTAAGATCCTATTAATGACCTCAATCTGATCATTAATCTGGAGGTAATATGCAGTAGAAAATAACAACTTTGTTTCTAATTGACCCTATAGAACTCTCCAAAAGTGACCAAGGAATTTTACATCCCTATCACTAACACTTGTCTTAGGAATGTCATGGAGTCTCACAACATCCCTAAAAAATAGGTTTACAATATTTGTTGCATCATCAGTCTTAATGCATACAATTAAGTGTCCCATCTTACTAAATCTATCCACGACGACAAATATGTTATCACTATATCTCCTGATCCTAGGCAATCATATTACAAAATCTATAAATATATCTATCCAAGGTGTTGTAAGCATAGATAAAAGTGTATATAATCAATGAGGTAGAACCATAGATTTGGTCTGTTTACATGCAATATCTTTCATCATGTTAGGCCAATAAAAATGCTCATGCAATATGTCTAAAGTTTTAACTACCCTAAAGTGCCCCATCTATCCCCCATTATGAGCCTTACACACTAGTAACTTCCTAAATGAACAGTTAGGCACACATAACTTACCATCCCTAAGGAGAAAACCATCATGCCTATAAAATTTTTAGAATGGACAATGCTCACATGCACGATAAACAATGGAAAAATCATTATTACTCTCATACATCTCCTTGATATGTTTAAATCTTAATAACTTAAGTATAGAAATCAAAGCATACCTACAAGATAATGCATTAATAACAATATTATCCTTCCCTTATTTATACCTAATTACATCAGAGAAAAATTCAATGAACTCGACCCACTTACTATGACGACAGTTGAGCTTACCTTGACGCTTAAGATGTTTTAGGGATTCATAGTCTATGTGGATCATGAACTCCTTTAGTGATAAATAGTGTTGTTATACCTCTAATACTCTCATCAAGGCATACAACTTTGTGTCGTAGGTTGCGTAGTTCAACGATGCGCCATTAAGTTTCTCACTGAAATAAGCCACAGGGCATCTTTCCTACATCAGATTTGTTCTTATACCGATACCTGAAGTATCACATTCAAGCTTAAAAATTTTGTTAAAGTCAGGTAAAGTTAAAATAGGTGCATAACATAATTTGTCTTTCAATAAAGTAAAAGTATGCTCCAGTTTTTTAATCCATAAAAACTTTATATTTTTCTTTATTAACTCATTCAATGGTGCTACAGTGGAATTAAAATCCTCAATATACCTGCGGTAGAAACTCACCAAACCATGAAAACTCCTTACCTCATTGGTTGATGTCGGTGAAAGCCACTCTTTAATTGCTTTCACCTTATCCTCATCTACCTTAATACCCTGTACACTAACTACAAATCCTAAAAATATTAAATTTTCATTGCATAATATACATTTCTTAGCATTGGCATACAACTGTTCTTTCCTAAAGACCTCCAGGATAGACCTAATATGCTGAAGGTGATCCTTTAAAAATTTTCTGTAAATCAAGATGTCATCAAAGTAAACTACCACAATTTTACCTAAAAAGGTTTTAGAACATGGTTCATAAGTCTCATGAAGGTACTAGGGGCATTGGATAACCCAAAAGACGTAACTAACCACTCATACAACCCATACTTAGTTTTAAAAGCAGTTTTTCACTCATCTCTAAGTTTCATCCTAATCTAATGGTATCCACTCCTGAGATCTATTTTAGTAAAAATAGTAGATCCACTTAATTCATCCAACATATCATCTAACTTAGGGTAGGGTGTCTATACTTTATCGTAATCTTGTTGGTGACTCAACAATACACACACATCCTCTAGGAGCCATCTTTCTTAGGCATAAGTAATACTAGAACAACACAAAGGCTCAAAATTTCTCTTACATGTCCCTTACCTAACAACTCATCCACTTGTCACTGAAGATCTTTTGTCTCCTCAGGATTACTTCAAAAAGTTGGGCGGCTGGGACATAAAGCCCTAGGGATAAAGTTAATATGATGTTCGATCTCTCGTAGTGGTGGTAGACCATCTAGAATCTTCTCCAGGAACACATCTTTATATTCCTGCAAAAGATAAAACAAAACTAGACAAAAAAGTGTCAAGGACAGAAAAATTTAAATAGGCTTCCCTGTACTGAAGTACAATTAAGTTTTATTTTTCACAGATGGCTCTTCTCACTTCTCTTTCCCTCATATGTAATCACTCTTTTCTTTTCTCTCACTTTCTCTCATGTCTTTATTTTTCTTTTAGGCCTCTTTTACATTCAAAAGACTTTTTTATTATTTTTTTCAAACTTTTTTTGTCTAAGTGGACCTTTTTTTTTCTTTTCGGTCTCTTTTTTTTCTTTTTTTTTGAATATTTTTCAAAAGATTTATAGATTTTGATTTAATCAACATAGACCTCTTTTGGGATAGAGGTGTTAAAATGTGTTTTAGGCCATCTAAACATAAAGAGTATTAGTTTTTGAACTCGTTGTTATGTATTTTTCTATCATACTGCCATTGTAGTCCAAGCAAGATATAACTGACGTGCATGGAAATGACATCACAACATACCTCATCTTTGTACTTACCTATCGAGAAGAGAATCTTGACTTACTTATGTACCCTAACTTCTCGATACTCATTGAGTTAGTGTAATCTATCAGAGTTAGGGTGTTTAGTACGAGATAACCCTAATTTATCAACTAGCAAAGTACTAACGAGATTGGGACAATTACCTCCGTCTATTATTAGAGTATATACCTTCTCATTCATATGACATATGGTGTGGAAGATACTTTTTCTTTGATCGTTGTCTGTCTCTTTGGATTGTATATTTAGGATCCTCTGGACAACTAATATCTCACCTATACTGGAGCTACTAAATTGTCTTTACAATTATCTAGTGTTGTTCTACTATCATCATTACTGTTGTATTCACTAGCAGTCTTTATCCTGCCATCGTCTTGCAATAACATGATCTTTTTGTTGGGTTATTATGACGTGATGTGTCCAACTCCAAGACACCTAAAACACTTAATAGAACTTGGTCTTTAAGTAGTAGTAACTGATTTAGGGTTACCTTTGGATTCAATAGAGTTGGGTTTTCCCATTCTTTCTTCAATTCTCTTTCTTTCTTCCTTTTTGGGCCATCTAGAACTAAACTAAGGGGTAAACTAAAAATTAGTTCTAGAGGAACCTCTATATTTAAGATATTTCTTAATCTTCATAACCATGTGTACCATCTTATCCATATCTATGTAGTGATGAAGTTCCACAGCATTAGTAATCTCACTGTTCAGAACACTCAGACATCTTACCATGGTGGATTATGGACTCTTATAATCTTTGCACCTAATGATTGCCAACTCCATCTTCTTGTGGTAATCTTCCACCAAGAGGGATTCTTGGGTCAATATTTGGAGATTCTGGTGCAATTCCCTATCATATTAAGATGGGATAAACCTTTTTTTTTCTCATAATAGACTTCATATCTCTCCATGCAGATACAGATTGGCTTGATTGTAGTTGTGGTAGTCAAAGATTAACTCTACTTTCCATTCCCACTTGAGGTAGGTCTCTGCATCATTTTTTCCTCTGAATGAGGATATTTGCATCTTGATGGATCTGATGTCATCATCTTCCCTCTGAATTTCTCTTCTATTAAATTCACTATTGTCGTCATGGGACTCATCATCATCCCGACAGTGTTAGCGTCTGGGATGACTACGATTCCTTCCTCCATTTCTCTCATCCATTCTTATTGTTATACCTTTAATTGTTAAGCTCAATTTACTATACATATCATCCATCCTAGCCTCCATGCGTTCTTCTAAGGTCATAGGTCGATTAGCTTTACTAAATTGTGACGTATCTACAAAAAAATGTTCATGGAAAAAAAAAGAAATCACTCCCTCACAATCACTCGTGTTTACCTTTATTGTCTTCTTCCATCAAGCTGAGGGTCGAAATTGGATCTCTTAAATCAAGATAAGTAAGGTTGTCTTTAAGACTCTGCAAAGAATTCTAAAAGAGATCTTGTTCTTTAAAAGTTCATAAGTAAGCACACATAAGAAAAATATGTGATGCTCTTATGCTTATAACTAAGTAGTTAGGATGCAATTAACCACTTATATGCATAATGGAACTAAAACACTTAAGGAAGAATGAAACTAGGTGTAACAGCCCCGGAAATTCATAATGAAATGTATATTAAAAATATCAAATGCGGAAGCGAAGTCAAAATTTGAATAACATCCCTTACACTAAAACCAAAAACGTGCTCACAAAATATAAAAGATCAAACTACCTAAAGGAGAAACTTGAAAGTAAAAGCTACGAATGTGACTATGGAGTCTTTAGGCGTCCCCTTCATCGTCCTCCTGCAGAACCGGCTCGGGAACGATGTTCTCTTGATCTGAAATGATTAAATAAGGAATGAGCTACACTAACCCAGTAAAGACATCACGATATCTCACCGTCACGGAGGTAAAGGTGGGTAGAAAACACAAAAAGACCAATGGAGCATAATTTACAACAAATCCTTTTATCGATAATAAAACCTTTACCATTCACTTACCTCGGTGAAATTTATAAAACAATATACGAAAGCAATAACATCATCATCATCATGAAAATCATATATATAAACTGTATAACATAATACCTATCAAGCTTTTCGTAATTCAATCGTTACACAACATATTTTCCTCATTTACCAGCCCACTAGTATCCATGGGGATCCATAGGGGTCCCGCTACCCGTTAACCCTTAACACTTGAAATCATTTTTCCAAGGCCATCCCCATACCCCGTCCGGTATGGGCGCCAAAACTATAGACCTCATTATCCCGTCCGGTATGAGGGTGAAACGGGCCGTCCCCATACCCCGTCCGGTATGGGCGCCAAAACACATAAGATCTCCATACCCCGTCCGATATGGGAGACCACAATCCCGGTAGGGTTCCCTACGGACCCGGTCCGTCCACCATCTCCCAGGATATCTAGTCAGGCTGACCACATTATACAATTACCCATTTACATAATCTATCATTCTCTTTTCCCTCAGTCAGCATTATCAATCCACATACAAACAAGCAAAACAGTAATTTATGCCAAACAGACAACATACAACATCAATATCCCGATCATTCAATCCATAATCAATAAAACAGTAAAATATGCACACGAAACTATAAAATGAAAAAATCGAACCTCATGCTGCATTTAAAACTGTAAAACAGGCCAAATAACAGTTAACCGACAAACACACTAGACTCGGGCTCCATTAACGACCTTAAGCAATTTCACACATTCGTTGATCCATGAAATACCGTTTTATCATTTATTGAACTTTAAAACCGTGATAGGAAATAGGGTGAGGGGTCCTTACTCGTTTCGGGGTCCGAACACGGTTTCACAGTGCGCTTGCAGGCTGTCCCTAATTTTTCCTGAATTTTTCCCGGAAAACTGAAGCGCACTACAGGTACCTGCACGTGTTCCAAAAAAATCCCAAATTAGGCCTAGGGCCCCTTTCGGCCAATATCGCAACTCCGGCACGGCGGCTCCGCCGTGCTCCGGCGACGGCGCCGCCGCAAGTGGCGGCGGTTCGCCTCGGGTTGGCCGTTTTCGGCCGTTTCTGGCCAAATTCGGCCACACTCGCATTGGTTCCTGCGATAAAACAACCCTACGGCCCTCGGGGGGCCGAAAATTTACGAAAAACCGAAGCTTACCGGCGGCGGTGCTCTCGGGTGCGGCGGCTCTCCGGTGAAGTTTGTGTTTTGGTGATTCGGCTCCTATCAACCTGTAGATAAAAGAATGGTGACCACGGTGGTATAAAAATTGCATTAAACGGAGGCCGGGAAGGGCCTCATCGGAGGCAAAAACCGAGGAGGGGCGCGGCGGCGCCGCTGGCTTTCGACCGTGTTTTCCGGCCGTTTGGTCGTGATTTTGGCTCCGATGTAGCCACTGGGGAAATTAGCGTGGAAAAACGAGTCGGGGGTATGAAATTTACCTCGATCGGCGGTCGGAAATCCCTCCGGTGCGGCGGCGGGAGGCAGCGGCCGGCTTCTGGTTCGTCTTCTCCGGCGATGGCAGGCGGCTAGGGTTTGGGGTCTGGTGTGGGGGTCTTATTTATACCCTTTTGCCTTTTGATCTCAGCTGTCCATTTTGATTTAATCTAGGCCGTCCGTTTTTAATTAAATCTGGGCCGTCCGTGCGATTAAATCTGGGCCGTCCGTGCGCGCGATTGATCTGGGCCGTCTGATCGCGCGCACGCAGATCGCCAACGTGGCCCGTTCCCAGTCAATGTGGTTTTGCCACGTGGCAGGTCCTGGTTGGCCAGGCCTGCTGACTGGGTCTGCTGACGTGGCTGCTGATGTGGCACACACGTTTTTTTTTTTTTCTCTTTTTTTTTTTTTCCTTCTTCAATTTCCCCGGGCGCTACACTAGGAGTAGAAAAAAATAATCTTGGACTTAAAACGTCAAGGGTCCGACTAATCCCTATGGATATAATCAGAATATTATATCTAATTATTCTACCCAATGACGGCTCTGATTTATGACTTACTTGAGTTTCTATGATGTAGATGCTAATGCAGAATATTGAATACAGTATTGTAAAAAGAAAATGAAGGAGTCACGCAACTCTTTTTTTTTCCTCTTTTTTTTGCTTTTTTTTCACATATTTTGTTTTTTTTTCACAAATTTTGTTTTTTTTCATAGAATCTCTCTCTTTTTATTGTAATAACAAAAAAATTCTTGAAAACAAACTAAATGAATTAATACTTTATATAACGAGTGGTAGTTTTATGCAAAAAAATAAATATAAATAGTAAATCAGAAATATAGTAGATTTATCAAAGTCTAAGCATTGATACCAACTGATGCAGAACTTGGGATTAACAATGGAATCCAAAATCTCGCATATACATTAGCAACAAGAAACTCAAAACCTAAACAAACCCTCCCTACTTGACCCGCACTCAACAAGGGAGTGAAAACCAAGACAACTAGTAAAGAAATAAAGAGTTAGAATTAAAAAGATGCCACAAGATGTACCTCAATAAGTGATTCTAATTCTTAACACAACAAGTTGGTTGAAAACCCACTCACTCACTCTTACAAGCTTAGAATCTTAAAATAAGAATATTTGAATTTTATTAATAAGCTTAAAATTTTTAATGTCTTATAACCCTGAATTGAAGGTCTATTTGTATGTCAACTATGTGAATAATAAGAAAATTAATCTCTTAATTATTTGTAGAAATTATACAGAAAAATAAATCTAGATTAGAATAGAAAACTAGCAAAAATTAACAAAATTACAATTAAAATATTATAGATATGATTTTCCTATGAGAACACCTTTTAAATAGGGAATATATTAATTAATTGTGGCTGATTTAGCGGAAGAAATAATACCAAGATAATTTCCTCTTTCTCAAATGTTTTTCTTTTTCTACAGGATTTGATATTTAAGGAGTTTTAATCTTTCTTAAGTTAGCTTATAATTTAGGAGCAATTTTCTCCTTTGATTGATCTTTAATTGTGAAGATTTATCGCATGATTAGGAAATAAAATCCCATTGAATTTTTTCTTTTTCATGTCTTGCAGAATTTTTCCCTTTTTTTCTTGCTTATTTTCCTCTTGCACTTGGGGTGAATAATAAATATTATTATACCCTTAGGTTAATAACTTATTAACATTGTTATCTTATTTCCTTGGCCTTCTTTAATGGGTCCAAGCCCATCTTCCTCATTGATCCATCCTTGGAATAAAGAATTAAAAGGTTTGTTGTAATATTTCAGCTCTTCTCTTTATAATGGGCCCACTTGGCATTGAGATGTCCTTTCTGCCAACTTGATCCACGTCCATTCTCATTAAAATTGTGCTCAAGTTATCACATCATATAGTTGACACTTCTTCCAGAGGAATATACAGCTCTTTTAGCAATGATTCTAAGAAAGTTATCTCACATGATACATATGCAAGAGCTTTATATTCTGACTCTATGCTTGATCTAGCTACAACATGCTGCTTCTTTGAGCTACGTGAGACCAAATTTAAGCCACAATATATATAGTAGCCTGTTGTTAATTGTCTATCATTTTTGTTGTACGTCATATTAGCATATGAAAAACTAGTAAGAGTCTAGCTCTTGCAAGGCTGAATGTGAAAGCCCATTTCTTTGCTATCTTTCAAATAAAATAATACCCTTTTTACAACATTCAAATACTAGGTTGTGGGCTTCTATAAGAACAGACTTAGCTTGTTTGTGACAAAGGAAAGATCAGGATGAGTATGAATGATGTATTATAAAGCACCGATTACCCTTCTAGACAAAGTTGGCTCTCTAAGAGGTTTACCTTCCTAAGCTAAAAGAGAAGTATAACATGTTGCTAGTGTAGGAAAAGGTTTTGAATTATCCATGATGGTCTTTTTAAGCAACTCCTTAATGTATCTTTTCTTTTTTAAATAAATTCCATCTTTATCTTTCATTACTTCAATGCCCAGAAACAAATGCAATATTCCCAAGTCCTTTAAGATAAATAATTTTTCTAACTCATGTATAAACCTCTTCACTGAACCAAAGTAATTTCTTGTAACTATTATATCGTCTATATAGATAAGCACAAACATCATTTGGTTTTTCTCTCTAAAAATGAACAAGGAAGAGTTGCATTTTGAGCTCTTTAAGACCCTAGCTTATCAATGTGTTCCTCAACTTCTTGAACCAGGCTTTTGGAGCCTGTTTCAAACCATACAATATTCAGCTTGCACACAATTTTGAATTTTTCTAATTCCTCAAAGCCTTCAGGTTACTACATATAGATTGATTCTTGAAGATCATTATTTAGAAACACATTATTGATGTCCAGTTGTCTAATTTTCCAACCTTTAGTGATATATATAGTTAAAATTATTCCAACAATTGAAGCCTTCACAAGAGGGCTGAAGGTCTCTCCATAATCAACACCTACATTTTGATGGAAATCCTTTGCTATAAATCTTGTTTTACACCTCTAAAAGTTGTCATCCATAGTTCTTTTGATCGTGAATGCTCATTTCTTACCTACTATGTTCATAGATGGTTGCAGACGTACTAGAGACCATGTACAAATTTTCCTTCAATGCTTCAAACTCTTCATTCATGGCCTTCTTCCATTCTACTAATTTTAGTGCTTTATCAGTGGAGATTGGTTTTGTTAGTGTGGTTTGGAATTAATAAGAAAAAATTAAAATTCTAGAGGATACATTTTGGGCTTGAAGATTCCAATCTTTGACATGTCTGTTACTGTCACTTTATACCTCATATTCAACAACTAGCTGTTCATTTTCCACAAGCACTGAATGTTTTAGCTGATTTGATTCAATTGAATCACTATACTCTTGTTCTTGTATCTCATTATCAAAGTCTGGATAATCACGAAAATCTAAATGTTGAACATTAAGCTCCTTTCCACTTACTTACTATTTTGATTGTAAAAATTTAGACCTGTTTTCTAGAGAAAGGCCTACTGCATAAGAAGTATCTTGGTAACTTGTATTGGTCATAATTTGTTTAGGTATAGAGAAGATGTTTGTGTTTGGTGTAGTACTTGAGAGCCAATTTGGCATAGCTATCATTGTTTGATTCTTTAGTAATTTGGTATTCAGGAAATTATCACAAAAAGAACATTTTTATTCATTAGACACTACATATCTCGAAACATATATTTTTCCAGTTAAGCTTAGGCACTTGAATTCCTTGTGTGAGTTACTATATCCCAAGAAAAATGCATTTTGTAGAGTGAAATTAAATTTTTGATTTTGACAGGGTCTCAAGCAAGGGTAACATACACAACTGAATGTTTTAAGAAATAGATAGTTAGGTTTTGTGAAACAATTTCTCTAGATGACAGACATTATTTAAAACAGAAGTTGACAATCTGTTAATAAAAAATACTACAATATGAAAAGTTTCAAGCCAATATTTCTGAGGAACTTTTAATTAAGCAAGAAGAGTTAGGCCTGTTTCTATAATGTTCTTATGCTCTCTCTTTGCCCTCCCAATTTGAGGTGAGGTATAAGGACATGAACATTGTATTTCAATTTCTTAACTTTGTAAATAGTTTGCAAAACCTAAGTATTCTCCCCCCATGTCTAATCGAACACACCTAATTTTTTTGTATAATTGATTTTGAGGTGAGGTTTTTAAGTTATACATGATAGGTCTGGACAACACTAGATTTTTGTTTTAATGTAAACAACCATGTAAATCTACTAAAATCATCCAAGAACAAGATGTAGTATTTGTGTCTTGATATTGAGCAGATCGAAGATGGTCCCCATTAATCGGTATGAATAAATTATGAAACTAACTAGTTTGTGAAAGCGAAGAAGGAAAAGGCAATAAATGGGACTTGTCAAGTTGAAAGGCATCACAGAAGCTATGTTTTTCATTAACAACAGTACTTTGATTACAAGACATAAGAACTTTAGATAGAATTTTAAAAGATGGATGTCCTAAACACTATACCAAATTTCAATATTTTTTTCATTCTTTGATTCATTTGATAAACTAGAGACAAGAGTTTGATAGGAGCAGAATTTTAAATTGAGTTGCAGGTTTTATATTGAGTTGCGGGTTTGGGTTTTACAAGCCATCCTTACGCTTTCCTTGTAGCATAACTTTGCCCGAACTTTGGTCCTTTATAATCAACTAAGAGAGTTAAAATCACATAAATATTGTTATGAGGAGTAAGTTTGGATACACTCATTCTTTTGTACTTGAGGAACATGTAGAGTATATTTTAGCAATAAATCTCTACCACTTTTAGAAGCATTTAAATTAGTCCTACTTGACAAATATCTAATATCTCACCATTTGCAACAGTTAGAACCTCTTTACCATTGTACTCTTATTTATTCTACAGATTGCCAGCATCATTTGTTACATGGCTATTTGCACTATTATCTATATACCATGCTTTGTCAAGTATATTTTTAGTTAAGGCAAGAAAGATTGAGTGTTGACCTCTATTGCTAGTGTAAAAAAGATTTTCCATATATGTTTTATTAAACCTATAGTAACAAATAGCTACTGTGTGTGCAAGTTTTCCACAGACTTGATAAATTATTCTGTTACTACTTCTAAATTTGTTACCTCTACCTCTAAAGGTTCTGCCACCTCTGTTGTTTCCTACTTTTCCTCCAGTATAAGATTGATTTTGATTTCTACTACAAAAGCCTGAGTTCCTTGCATAATTAGCCACAGGTTGACTGTGATTAATTATAGCAATGCCATCATTAAGCTGCTCTAATCTTCTCTCGTAGCTAAGTAGTTTGGATTGAAATTCCACCCAAGTAATGCTTTCATACTTGGTAATTCGATAGACTAATGGATTATAGTCTTGTGAGTCTAGTCCAACAAACACTTAAAGTAACTAAATCTTCAAGAAAAATTTGATGACCTGCAAGAGTGAGATTATCAGCTAGATTTTTCAAGACCTTCAAAGACTCTTCCATTTTCATATTTTCTTTTTGCATTTTTACAAATTCTCTTTTGTAAATACTATGTTTGACCTTCTTTTTATTTCAAATAGATCATTAATGGCTTCCCATAATTGCTTGGATGATTCATATACCATGAGTTCTAAAGCCACAGTTGATTCTATGGTGTTGTAGATCCATCCTAGGAGAGTCTGATATTTAGCAAACCATTCTTCATACTCAAGGTTCATTTCGACCTTACTTCCTCAATTCCTTCTATTGTTTCTTGAGTGAACTTGGGTGGAGTTTCTTTTACACTAATTAAAAATCCTTCAAACTTGTTGCCTCTTATTACTGACAACGCCATATTCTTCTATAAAAGGAAGTTGTCGTGGTTCAACTTAACCACGTTATAAGTTCCCATAAGATTCCCTAAAACATTCATTGTCTTCATTAGCATATTTGTCGTAGCAACATTCTTTCCTTCATTGATTTTTTTTTTTTTTTTGAGATAGCTGAGCTTGATTCATTTCCAGCCATGATCAAGAGCTCTGATACCAAGACAATAATAAAAAAATATTGAACGGGAATAATTCTCAGCACACTGTACAACCTAAGAAAAGAGTATTTTATTTATAAACTTGTTCAATAAATGAATAAAGGAATGTTTTTATTCTGTTATAATAGATTTCTACAAAATATTTTCAAATTATTGTAGTACGTACGACTGACAATTCTTATCTCTAATGTCAATAACATCTTGTGTAGCACAAGGTATATTCTCAACAACTAGCTGTGAATATCAATGTAGCCAAAAGTAGAGTTAGTAAGAATCTGCGAAAGCAAAATGAAATCATAACATCATATTCACAAGAATCGTTTAGTAGTTTAATCTTTGTAAATAATCACCAAAAGACAATTGTTGGTGACATATTAGAAAAATACGATGGAGATATCTATTTGAATAGTAAAAGTGCTTTAAGCATTTGGGTATTCAGATAAAATTATTGATTTCAGAAAGTATTTCATAAATATTAAAAAATTAATAAAAATAAAAATGTTTACAACTTTTTTTATTTTAAATAGATATCAATAATACTTAAAGTAAATTTGTCATGTGAAAATAAAAGAAACTTTTCCTTTTATCCAACTCTACCCTGAAATTTTCTATCCATAGCCCATTCGGCCATTTGGTTTGGGCTTATTTCATTCTTAATTTGCCCAAATGCGGTGACATTCATGTATATATATATGTTAATTTTTGGATAGCTGAGAACAAATACTAATTAACATAGCTTTATTTTTTTCCTCGCAGCTACTAAGTTTAGGAGGACATTCTTTTTCTTTCTTAATTAACCAAGACAAATTTAATGTTTAATTAAAGTCTAAAAACTTATGTTCTCATGTACTAAGCGAACACTTATCCCCCTCAAAGATCTAATTTCCATAATAAAATAAATTTAAAAATATTGAATTTTAATTTTTTTAGTCCATTAATTTAACTAGAGAATTTTTTTCTTTGGCACAACCTTCATTCCAAAAGAATATATTAAGAATCATTTTGTTAAGTAGGAAGTTAAAAAAAGGAATAACTCTTAAAAAAATATATAATTATCTAATTACATAATTTAAAAATAAAAAAATATAAATAAAAAAATATATAACTAGTAAACACCAAGAATCTTCCTTAAGGACCAACTACAACAAGTTCGCGACTCTTATGGAAAAAAAAGGTAAGCTCTCTGCTTTATTTGCTTGCAATACTATACCTATTAAAGTTGGCGAACGTTTCTGTAACCTTAAACTCATCATACTGTTTAACTGAACTCGTTAGTTTTGCATACATCGAAAGTCAGGTAACCTTCGTCACCATTAGCAATAATTCGCTAAAAGCCTTTGGTGTAATGAACAACAAGCCTTTCAAAAAGGAATACGACATAAAACAAAAAAAGCTTGATTGCGGGAACTGACGATGATAAAGGTTACCAAGTCGATGCAGCCGATTACCAAGAAGCGCAAAACTAAATAATTCAATTACATACGAAAATCAATATACAAATAACCACAAAAACTTCAGTCCAAAAATTATGACAGCTCTTTTTTATATTGAATAATCAGTTCTCACTCTTCCCTTAATCACGTTTGTTAAATATTCAATTAAAAAAGAAAAAGATTGGTTTAATCGTTAATTTAATCTGTAAAGCATAGGATACTTCAATTAGTTAAACTAAAATAACCAGGGGAGGCAAACAAAGCACCTCTATTTAATTGTTACGTGGGCAAAATCTCCTACGGACAGCTACAAATTCGCAGAACTGGGTCCCAATCAATCCACATCAGTCATCATGTCCCTGATCATCATCTACGGTCAAGAAGCACCCGCAGTTCGTCTTATCACTACATCAACGACTCCACAGTAGAAAGAAACAAGCTTCTTCTTCCGGACTTCTTCACCTCTCTTGCTGCCTTTTTCCTCGTCCCCTTACTACAGCTCTGTCGTTTCAATGTCATCAGTTATCAACACAGTCTCCTCCATTGGACTGTCCAAAGTCAACGCCACCTACCGAATCCGGTCTCGCAAGCTTTTGACGCCTGCTTCCGTTTCTTTCTCTAGTGAGTATCATCACTCTGCAATGCCTTCTGTGGTTGCTGATGAAACTCAGTTTTCAAACTCTCACTTGCTTTGCTTCCTTTCCCCGTTGTCAATGCATTTCTATATCAGTTAATTAAAATTTTTTTTCGGCTCGAATTTTATTTTATTATTTAATAAAAGACTGTGATTCTCTCAGGACGGAGACTACCAGTGATAGCAGCGGAGACTGATACGAATGAAGGTTTTTAGCAGTTTCAGTTTGTGTTGAATATTTTAGTTGTTTAAACTTTCTTTAGGGATTCAGATTCAGTTGTTTAAACTTGAGTTTTGTGTGGCAGTGAAATCTCAGGCACCTGATAAAGCGCCGGCTGCTGGTGGTTCGAGCTTCAACCAGCTTCTAGGAATCAAAGGAGCTGCCAAGGAAACTGTGAGTCCTTAATGCGAGATTTCATTTCGTATCTCTTGTTCAAGAAAAAAGAATGAACATGATAAGAAATTATGCGGTCCATCTGAGACTTTAGTGTTTCCTTTATCATCTATTTGTTTTCTGATTTGTCTTTTTAGGTCCTTTCCGGAAATCTTTTTGCGCCTTCAAAGTCAAACTTGCGCATCTATAAAATTTGTTCAGAAAATAAGAAGCTGCATGTACCTTGAAATAGATTTGCATGAATGGCGTTAGGAAAAGAAATTAAAAATTTTTAAAGAGTCGGATGTTTCGGCTCATGTCTTTATTCCCCTACCAAAGGATTCAAGGGGAAGGTGGTGGTACCTCAAACTAAACGGATAATTTTATATTGTGTATATTAAGATTAATATGAGAACTAGAACTAGTAATTGAATGCGAATCAACGAACAGAGCATAACAACCTTTCTAGTATTAGTGTAAATTATTTTGGCTTTTATGTTAACATAGTTGATTCCATGCTGTACTGCTACTTATTGTGCAGAATAAATGGAAAATTCGTCTTCAACTTACAAAGCCAGTTACTTGGCCACCATTGGTCTGGGGAGTAGTTTGTGGAGCTGCTGCCTCTGGTAAGTCTCATAGCATGCTGTTATTCTGAAACATGTGCATGTTCCTGCTTATTTGTAATATATGAATATGTCACTTGCTGGGGCACAATCTGTGAACTTGCAACGAGAGTGAGCATCTATCATTTTACATTTTCACTTTATACAATCAACAAACTTGTGTTCTAATCTTATGAATGCTTTGTTTTCATTCTTAGCATCAGTACTTTCTCGATTTTGGAAGTAATTAATGAATTCCTGTCAAACTTTGTCTTCTACTCCTAGAAAGGAGTAGGATGAAATGATCATGACAATCTGCCACTCTTTTCTATGCAGCAGCTCCAAGAATTTATGGAAGCTGTAATTATTCTAGTCAAGACTTCCTGCTAGAAATTGGCTGTCGTGGTTGTGTTATTCACATCTAAGATCAAACAAGAGTTGCAGTCTGTTTGCAATACCTCTTGGTTTTGGCAATTCAGCAGATCTGGTTATAATCTGGAAATCTATAGATGAACATAGATGCCACAGTTAGGAATGGTGGTTTTAACATGGTTTAGATTGATGTTATAATAAACCCTCTGGTCTGTGATTCTTGGCAGCTTGATATTACTACTTATATATTTTCTGTAGGAGTTCCCACCTGAACTGTTGAGCCGTCAGGCAACTCTCTTCTAATATAATCTGTTCGTATTGCAGGAAACTTCCACTGGAATTTGGAGGATGTTGCGAAATCTGTGCTTTGCATGATAATGTCTGGTCCATGTCTTACTGGCTATACACAAGTATGATTTCACACATAAACACATGGGACTTCACTTTTTGAACTTATTAGAGCTTCTTGCTTGAATAACACAAAGTTGACTAGTTAACTTGCCTTATCAGACAATTAATGACTGGTATGATCGAGAGATCGATGCAATTAATGAGCCATATCGTCCAATTCCTTCTGGAGCAATTTCTGAGAATGAGGTGAAGTAACTCAATATAAAGCCCCTATAATTATTTGTTTTGTAATGTATTCTTCTCTTAATATGCAGGTTATTACTCAAATATGGGTGCTGCTTTTGGCAGGTCTTGCCATAGCTGGAATTTTAGATGTTTGGGTCAGTAATTGTCTTAGGTCTTTAATGCTTTTTTCCTGCAAGTGATTTGATGAATTGTAGTGCTGAATCCTTCTCCTCTGTAGGCAGGGCATGACTTCCCAATAGTATTTTACCTTGCTCTAGGTGGATCCTTGTTGTCTTACATATACTCTGCTCCACCATTGAAGGTATTCTCCAAATTGCTTCCACTCTGGTTGAGAAAGTTATTCTATTTCCTGACAATTTTAAATCAGCATTGCCTGACAAAATTTAAAATTATTCTTGCAGCTGAAACAAAATGGATGGATCGGAAATTTTGCCCTTGGAGCAAGCTATATTAGTTTGCCTTGGTGGGATGCCCTTTTTCTATTCTCCTACCATTTATCTCAGCCTTCTTGTTATGAGATCTACCACCAAATATGGAAATCTAATAACAATTTATGTATATGTTGGGCAACTTGTCCTAAAACTATATGGATTTCACTAAGAATCTAACATGGTAGCAGAACCAATTCTGCTCATAACTCAATCTTGCTTTGTAGCTCATGTACACACTCCGCATGAGTGAGGGTGTTAAGGGATGGATCTTATTTTAACAAAGTAGGATGATCTACTGTATAAATCTCTGTTGAATAACTCTTTCTAATGTTATATGAGTTTCATTTGTAACATGGTAAAGAGTAATTTCATGACTAACTAGTACCTACTACCCACCATGATCAAGAAGCCTCTCATGCCCATTTTCTCCCTCCTCGAACTTGATGACAAAAAGGAAAATGAAGAAGAAAACACAGATTATAGACTAGTTTTTCATAAAGTGAAAAAAAAAATATTTATTAGATTTCTCATCAACCATTTTAGTAGCTAACTTGTTGTGTTAGATAACTAGGAAATTAGATTTTTGGTTGATTTCTGTGGTAGTGGCACTATTTCAGAATTTGGCTTGTCTGTGCTGCACATGACTATTTTATTAAGTTTCATCCAATCTCTTGTTGATAGGTGGGCTGGCCAAGCTTTGTTCGGGACTCTTACACCTGACATAATAGTTCTCACTCTCTTGTATAGCATAGCTGGGGTATGCTTGTCATGCTATATGCATATGATTCTTCCTTTGATGATCCAAAAACACTTATTTGTTTTCACCGCCCAACATGACAGCTGGGTATTGCCATTGTTAATGACTTCAAAAGTATAGAAGGAGATAGAGCACTAGGACTTCAGGTTATCTCTATTTCCTCATATATATCATATAATCTATATGTTGTTAAGGATATCTCGACAATTCCTATCTCATGAATTAGTCTTATGGTGTACATGTAATGCTGTTCATGCAGTCACTTCCAGTAGCCTTTGGTGCTGAAACTGCTAAATGGATATGCGTTGGTGCTATTGACATAACTCAAATATCTGTAGCTGGTATGTAGTGCGTTTTGCATCTTTCCTATTGAAGATTCAGATGTACCTTTTGAGGTGAAAATAATGTGTTACTTATAAAGTTGCATGTCTTAAATATGCTGGCAATTAACATGTCTGAATTGAGAAATCAAATGTTTTCCTTCTTACTTCCAATGTGTTGCTTCTTATCCTACTTCTAAAAAAAGCCTTGTAAGATTCACATGGTCAAATTACGTTTATATGAGACTGATTTGTAATTTGAGTACCAACTACCTAACTTTACAGTTTTTTGCATAATTTTTTTTAGTTATGGAAGTTGGCTTATTGCAGTCTAATTTGATTGGTTAGGTTACCTTCTTGGAGCTGGTAAACCATATTATGCGTTGGCCTTGCTTGCTTTGATAATTCCACAAGTAGTATTTCAGGTAGTGTTGCTAGCTCTCTTTGTATAGCATTTAGATTTAAATCTGTTAATCTGATTGAGACGCTCTTGTTACCTTCTCAAAAAACTCTCTACTAAAGCAAGGTCCTGTTTATATATGCTGCAGTTCCAGTACTTCCTCAAAGACCCTGTCAAGTACGATGTTAAATATCAGGTAAATATTCATAACTATTGAAGAAGGGTTAAAGTCTTATGGGGGTTCACACCAATGGAAAACAGGCTACAGAAACTTTTTTTTTTTTTTTAAAGAAAAATATAGAAGATTCTTTTACATCTATAATGAGCAGGATGCCTGAACTGGGTACTACAAGAATCCTGTCTCACTGCCTAGAGAAGGCTTTCGGTCTTTTAGATTGTCCATGTGGCCCTCTGGACTAGCTAAGAATAGTTGGTTTTGGCCTTAATATATCTGTCATTTAAGACACCAAGTGGTTTAATGCCAAACTTCTATTGAAACTCAAGCAGAAGCCTGTCTTTGTATTTCAGGCCAGTGCTCAGCCATTCCTAGTTCTCGGTCTGCTGGTGACTGCCTTAGCAACGAGTCATTAGTATATCCATTTGTTGCTTTTACTGGCGGGACAAGAGAGTGACTAGGAAGACAACAAACATAAAGCTGGCAAATGTTGGCAAGCAGAAGATTATCCACCAGCAAAGGTTACAGCAGCCGTAATTTTGCCAATCTATGTGAGCCTCTTCTTCAGCTCTAATTAATAAGATAGGATTTTCCCATTCCATCACTTTCTGCTTATTGTTTGTCTGTAACTGCTGTAAATGACATGTTTCTCATGTTTTGGATTTTTCGTTTTAAACCACTGTAACACCAGAATCCAGAATATGCAGTTCTGCACAGTTTTCTATTTACCTGCATTGCTTCTTTGTTCTCTTATTCACTCCACTAGGGACCGATGATGATTGGTTGTCAAAGGACCGGAGGTGTGAATTTTGAGCATGTCATTGACTCGCTAACAAGATTGTAAAATGATAGATGCCCAGAAAACACAAGAAGGATTGCAAACGAAAGCTTTTATTTTTGGGATAGAAAAACCACAATTTTTTTGTTAATTAATATTTGCCCCATCCATAATCTGATGGGGCTTTAAATAGGAAGGGAAACAACAACTTCTCCCTGCAATTCAGGGAGCACAACGGCTAGTAGCAACTAAATAATCTCAACAAATACTAAATGATTTCAACAAATCAAAAGATAAGATAATGTTGGAAATAAATTAAAAAACAAAGGATAAATTGATGCTCAATAGTTGACTGGATCTTGAGGAAGTTCTACTTGCTTTAATGATATTAGAACCAAAGATACTTGGGATTCTTGACTGGGATCCTTGCTGATCTTCTTGTGGTATCATTGCCTCCCTCTTTTGTAGGAACCTTGTCCTCAAAGTTCAAGTAGCCAAATTTATCTGTTAGTTCGTTGCTATTTTCCGAGATAGCTTCTTCTGGGGGCAAATTCTTCCATTAGACAAGATTTTCTTTAACAAATTTTGCTCCCTTTTTGATCCATCGGGTTCTCAAAATGGTTTGGGGTTGCAGCAGTTGGTCCCCATCTTCAGATATTGCAAGTAGATTTTCAATAGGGGCAATTGCTTCACCAATCTGTTTTTTTAACATGGAGATATGGAAAACGGAATGGATACGCGACCCTTGTGGAAGTAGAAGCTTGTAAGCAACGGGGCCAATACGATGAAGGATTTGATAAGGTCCATAGTATCGACATGCGAGTTTTTGGAAGGCTCTCTTGAAAACTGTTTACTGCCGATATGTTGGAGCCTGAGAAAGACCCAATCGCCCTCCTGAAATTCGACTTCACGTTGATGGACATTGGCGGTGGCTTGCATGCAACTGTTGGCTGCTTGTAAATTAGTTCGAAGTTGTTTAAGGAGGGATTTTGGTTACAAAGCTGTTGGTTAACTTCATTGACAAGGGTTGAGCCATCTTGGTAATGGAGAATGGGCGGCAGTGGTATCCCATATAAGCCCTGAAAAGGCGTCATCTTGATAGAGAAGTTGTAGGTTGTGTTGTACCAAAATTCGGCCCAAGGAAGGAGAGAACTCCACTTGCGTGGTTGTTGGTGGCTTAAGCACTGTAGATATTGTTCCACACTACGGTTCACAACTTCTGACTGTCCATCTGTTTGCGGATGGTCGGAGGAGCTCATTCAGAGCTGAGTGCCAGACAACTTAAAAAACTCTTGTCAGAAGCGGCTAGTGTAGACCGGATCCCTGTCGCTAATTATGGAGCGAGGCATACCATGTAATTTTACCACATTGTCCACAAATTGTTTTGCCACAATCTTAGCGGTGTAAGGGTGAGCCAAAGCGATAAAGTGCGCACTCTTGCAAAGTCGATCAACCACAACCAAGATAATATTCTTTCAGTTTGAAATAGGCAGTCCTTCAATAAAATTCATGGAAATATCATCCCATATTTGGCAAGGGATTGGCAACGGTTGGAGAAGGCCAGTTGGTGAGAGTGTCTCGACTTTGACTCGTTGGCAGGTGTCACATGCTGCTACATATTCTTTAATATCTCGGTACATGGCTGGCTAATAAAATTGTTGGGCCAATCTTTTGTAAGTTCGTTGGAAACCTGAGTGGCCACCTGTCAAAGATGAGAGGAATTCCTGTAATAATTGTTGTGTGATTTTTGATTTAGGAGAGACAACAATTCGATGCTTAAAATAAATCAACCCGTTCTTGAGTGAAAAGGAACCACTTGCTGAGTCAGTGACTAACTTGCAGGCTATCTGCATATTGGGATGATCTGCAGCTTCCCGGATGGTGTTCCACAAATTATTTTTGGGCATAGAGATAGTGTGTAGAGTGGGGCTATCTTCCCTACGAGATAGAGCATCGGCGGTGGAGTTTGCTTTTCCTGGTTTGTACATGATCTCATATTCATAGCCAAATAACTTAGAGAGTCACTTTTGCTGTTCCGGGACTGTAATTCGTTGGTCCAGCAAATGCTTCAAACTTTTTTTATCCATGTGCACATAGAACTTTCTGCCCATCAAATACAGACTCCATAATTTTATGGCAATAATAATAACAAGCATCGCTTTGGTGTATGTTGACCATGATTGCTTGGCAACGCCTAATGCTCGACTCATGTAAGCTATAGGCTGTCCATGCTGAGTGAGGACAACCCCAATGTCGCAGCCAGAAGTATCAGTTTCTATGATAAATGACTCTTCAAACTTCGGGAGTGCCAAGGTAGGAGTTATGGTCATAGCAACATTAAGGTTTTAAAAAGCTGATTCTGCTTCCTCGGACCACCCAAATTGTCGTTTTTTTAGAAGATTAGTCAAAGGCCGAGCAAGAATTTCGTACTGCCAAATAAACTTTCGGTAATAGTCTGTCAAACCCAAAACTCCTCTCAATTAAGTGATGTTGTTCGGTCGAGGCCAATCTAATATGACCTTAATTTTGGTTTGATCCACTTTGACCCCTTGCGATGTGACTATGTGCCCCAAGTATTCATGTTCCTTTTGCCCAAAGACACATTTTTTTCAGGTTGATGAAAAATTGATGTTTCTGGAGGATGTCAAAAACCTGCTTAACCTGCTCAAGATGCAATTCTCAGCTGGGACTGTATATTAAGATGTCATAAAAAAAAAATTAAAACAAACCTACGGAGATGCTGGCGAAAACTGTTGTTCATGACTGCTTGAAAGGTGGAAGGGGCATTGTAAAACCCAAATGGCATGACGAGGTATTCATAATGACCGTTATGAGTGCAAAAGGCCGTCTTGTGAATATCCGATGGATGTACTCTTACTTGGTGGTAACCCGCGGTGAGATCGAGTTTAGTAAAGAAAACAGGTCCATGGAGTTCATCCAACATGTCATCAACCGTAGGGATGGAAAACTTGTCTTTGATGGTGGCTGAATTGAGGGCCCGATAGTCTGTACAAAACCTCAAAGTTCCATCTTTTTTGCGCACCAATAGCACCGGTGAGGAGAACAGACTGGTGCTTTGCTGAATCAGCCCTGAATCAAGCATTGTATTCACCTGTTTTTCAATTTTACTTTTCTGGAAATAGGCATACTTGTATGGTATGACATTGACGGGTTCAACCCCTTCCTTCAAACTGATGCGGTGATCAACATATTGGCATGGAGGAATTGATTGTGGATCTTTGAAAAGATCTTGGTACTGATCCAAGAAAGCTTGCATATCTGGATGGAAGTTGATCAGAGAGGTGCTGTTTTCTGTCTGCAAATACACCACAAAAAGAGAGGAGTGTTGAAGCGTGCTTTTGGCGACTTCTTTAGCTGAAGCAATCTGGAGAGGTGGAGCGTCAAGGCCCCATAACTATCGTAGTCGACCACCCCACTGGAATTCCATGGTTATCTGACCCCAATCACACATAACAGCTCCTAATGCTTCTAACTACTGAACTCTAAGAACAAGATCGAGACCAGTTAATGGTAGTCAGTTAATGGAAGAGGATATCTTGGATGTTAACCGACACATTTTCAAATCGTCTGTGACATCTCATTGGACTACCATTCGCAACTTTGACCGAGAAGGCTTGAGTTAGGAGTACGGGTAATTTTAGCAAGCTCACGACTCGCTCACTGATGAAGTTGTGAGTCGAGCTGCTGTCGATGAGGATGACAATGCGTTGACTGTGGATGGTTGCATCAACACGCATCGTTTTTGTGGTGGACCAACTAGTGAAAACATGAAGGAAAATTTCAAGCTCCTCTTTTTTCGGTTCTTCTTTTTCTTCTACGGTCCCTTTTAAGAGCAAGACTTGAGCTTGGCGACAGTGGTGGCCTGCGGTTTCTCGTCGCAGTTGAAGCAGAGGCCCTACATTCGACGGTGCTGCATCTCTTCCCACGAGAGGCGCTTTGGGGTGGAATCTATAACTAGGGTTAGGGGTGGGTTAATCGGGTTATGTCTGACCTGATTGAATCTTCTCTGTTGACCCACTTGCTTCTCCTTCATACGGGCCAAGTTGATGGTCTCTTTCAAAGATTTGGGCCTGAACATCCGAATATCTTCAGTAATTTCAGGCTATTGTCCACCAATAAATGTACCCACCAGGGCCTTTTGAGTCCAACCTCTCACTTTGTTGCCCAATCTCTTAAATTCTTTTTGATAATCTCGTAAGGGCCCGATCTGACTCACTTTGGATAGGGCTTTATCGAAGTCTTCACATTCGGGTGGCCCAAAGTGAGCCCAAACCTCTTCTTCAAATCATGTCCATGTCACCATCCTTCCTTCTTGGTAAGTCCGGTGAAGGACTTTCTACTCTTCGGGAATTCCTTGATACTCAAAAAATTGTGCGACGCAGGTGAGCCATTCGGTCGGGTCATCTCCGGAAAAGATAGGAAATTCTAGCTTGGCGAGTTTAGAGAAGAATGGCTGTCGGCCACCATCATTTCGCTCAACTCCTTCGTCGTGGTTTGGTTGTGTTCCTTCAATTTTTTTTTGGGGTATTGCAGCTGGAGCCTTCACGGTTGATTAACAGTCTCTGTTAATCGTTTGAGAGTATCCTCCATTTGGTGAAGTTATCGGCGACTCCAAGCTCTATTCGACTGAAGCTGTCCTGCAGTCCTTCGACACTTTCTTCCAAATTCTCAATCCTTTCCTTGTGAGACATGGCTCTGATACTAAAATAATATATGCCCAGAAAACATAAGAAGGATTGTAAACGAAAGCTTTTATTTTTAGAATAGAAAAACCACAATTTTCTTGTTAATTAATACTTGCCTCATCCATAATCTGATGGGGCTTTAAATAGGACGGGAAACAACAACTTCTCCCTACTATCCAGGAAGCACAACGGCTAGTAGCAACCAAATAATCTCAATAAATCAAAAGATGATATAATGTTGGAAGCAAATTAAAAAACAGAGGATAAATTGATACTGAATAGTTGATCGGGTCTTGAGGAAGTTATGTCTGCTTCAACGATACCAGAATCAAAGATACTTGGGATTCTTGACTGGGATTCTTGCTGATCTTCTGGTTGTATCATAAAACTTTTGTATAGGGTACAATGTTTATAGAATTTCACACTTTTTATTTAAAAAAAAAAAAAGACCGAAGGTAAGTAAATGTGAGTTTAGATTGAATTGAGATGTAGCCTGGCTTTGGGATTGAACGAACTGTAACCCAGTAGGGAACTAAAATTATCATACAAACTATTGAATTGAATATTAAAAATTATAACACAGTGCTCAACCATGATAATCCTGAACAGGAAGCATTTTCTTCTGTTCCCAATTATAGACCAAACCGAATGCTAAACAAATCTTGTTAAAACAAAATTACTTTCGATGTGCTGAATTTTAATTAGGATCATGTTATATGAACAAATTTGACATTTTCAAGGGTAAAGGTATTGAATTTTGTTAACATGTAAAAGCTCCAAATTTCTCATCATGATAATAGATTTGTTCTCCATTTCTACAACATGATAGTAGATTTATTTTATTAGACAATTTTAATTAACTGGTACAAGACAAAACCCAAAAAATAACAAATTCTAAATAATACAAAAAGATTTTATTGAAAATAATAATTTGCAAATTAAGGAACTCCTTGAGTTAAAAATAACAATTTGCAAATTAAAAGGTTTTTTTTTTGTCTTACTAAGAAATTAAAATTATAAATGTATTTTGTAAGTTTTTTTAATTGGTTCATGTTTTAAACTTAATTATGGTCATGAATTAGATTTAATTATGGTATATATATTTGAAACTTTAAAAATTATGTTAGTATTTATGTATACCTATGTATTTAAAGATTTTTTTGATAACTATAAATGTCAAACTGAGTCTTTCTATTGATCTCTTTTTCGTCTTCTTATTTCTAGCAAAATATTACCTAAAACTAGCATATCTATCAAAATTTTTCCCCAACAAAGTATTATTAGAGCTAACTCCTTTAGTTCATTGATTCTCTAAAATTTCAAGAGATAATTAGCAATAATCTATTCACATTCCAATCTCCTCACCCCCCCTCCCCCCCCCCCCCCCCCCCCCACCCGATCTTATAAAAGAAAATTATGAGAGTTGGTGTCTTCACATGAAATTCATACTTGGTTCACAAGATGTGTGAGATATTATAGACTAAAATTTTACTCCACGTAGATATAAAGCATCATTGACTTAAAATGAGAAGGATACTTTTGCAAAAATAAGGAAGAAGAACCAATAAGCCCTTGGTCTCATTCATCAATATTTAGACGAATTTATGTTGATAAAGATGGTTATTGCTACCAACAAAAAGCTAGGTTGGGAGATTTTAAAGAATTTCATCCAATGAGTTGATAAGGTGAAGAAGGTGCAGCTTTAAATTTTATAAGACGAAAATGAAGTTTTATGAATGAAAGATATTGAATCTATTTCAGATAATACTCAAGTGTAAAGTCTATAATGAAATAAATAAGGAGATATAGTGAAACAATGGAAGATGTTTGTCTAATGCAAAAAATTCTTCGATCTTTGCTACTAAAAAATTTGATTATATGGTGTGTGTTATTGAAGACTCAAAAGATCTAGACACTGAATTTTGAGTAATTAGAGGGATCATTCAAGCTCATGAATACAAAATAAAGAGAAAGCAATAAGAGCCTTTTGAGCAAATTCTCAAATTAAAGGTCTTTTTAAATTATGGTGGAAGGCAAAGAGGATGAGGAAGAGGTGGAGAATGCAGTCGTTATCATGATCAAGTACCTAAAAAAATAACACTCATTATGATACCAAAAAATGAAGACAAAAGTCAACAGTTAAATAGAAGTCGTGGAAAAAAAAGAGGAAGATGCAATTGTAGAAGTTTTAACAAGTCAAACATTGAATATTACAATTATCACAAGTATGACCATTATGCTTAGGAATGACATGACACTTCAAACGAAAAGGAGGATAGAATCAATCTTGTTAATGAAAAATAAAATGTGGAGGAAATGAGTTTGTTGCTAGCACATAAAGATGGAGATGATGACCATAGTTCGTGGTACTTAGACAATGGAGCAAGCAATCATATGTACAAAGAAAAATTTATGGAGCGTGATGAGAAGATCAATGGTAATATTTCTTTTGAAGACTCTTCAAAAATCCAAATTCAATAGATATATACAATTTTAATTTCGTCAAAGAATAGTGGAAATGTACTTATTACTAATATTTATTATGTCCTAAAGCTAAGAAGTAATATTTTGAGTTTGAGCCAACTTCTTAAAAAGAGATAAAATTTACGTGAAAGATTATCATCTTTGGCTTAGAGATCAAAGTGCTAACTTGATTGGTAAGTGAATATATCAAAAAATAAAATATTTATGTTGAATCTCAAAAATATTTAATCAAGATGCTTGAAGACTAGTTTGAAAGATGAAGCATGGTGTTGGTACATGAGATTGGGCCACTTGAACTTTGGCGCGCTCAAGGCAATGAGAGAAGAAAAGATGTTGAAAGGATGTCTTTAATCAAACCATCGTAATCAATTGTGTGAAGTATGTCCAGTTGGGAAGCACTCAAGAAAAGAAACCACTACAAAAACAACCAAACAACTTTAACCTTTGCATGCTGATATGTGTGGATCAATTAGTCTACCTTTGCATGCTGACATGTGTGGATTAATTAATCTACTTTTTACTGATGATTTCATTAGCAAGAGTTGGCTGTATTTTCTAAATTAAAAATTAAATGCTTTTGTTGTTTTTAAAATTCTTAAAGTTCTTGTGTGAAACGATTGTAGTTATGAAATAAAATATTAGAGAACTGATGACAGAGGAGAATTCACTTTCAAAGAATTTCACGATTTTTGTGAATTCAATGAAATTTGTCACCCTTTAATGGTTCTAAGATTACCGTAATAAAATAGAGTTTCAAAGAGAAAAAATATAACTATTTTTAATATGGTTAGAAGCATGTTTAAATTCAAAAGTATGCTCATGTATTTAAAGATTTTTTGCAATGACCACAAATGAAAAATTGAGTCTTTCTATTAATTTATCATTCTTCTTCCTCTCATTTCCAATAAAGTATTACCTAGAGTTAATATATCTCTTAATTTTTTTTCAAATAAAGTAGTATCAAAGCTTGATTTCTTAGTTCTTTAATTACCCAAAATTTCAATAAGATAGTCAGCAATAATATATTCTTATTCCAATTCCCCTATCTTAAAAAAAACTATAAGGGTTAATATTTTCATATGAAGGTCATACTTAACTCATAAGATGCGTGATATTTTATGGACAAAAGTTTTACTACACCCAGAAATAAAGTATCATTGACTTCAAATGAGAAGGATGCTTTAACAAAACAATGAAGAATGATTCACAAGCCCTTACTCTCATTCATCAAGATTTGGATAAATTTATATTCTTAAAAGTGGCAAATGCTACCAACAAAAAGCTAGCTAGGGAGATTTTGAAGAATTTCTTCCAAGAAGTTGACAAGGTAAAGAATGTGCAACTCTAAACTTTATGAGGCAAATTTAAAACTTTGTGAATGAAAGATGTTGAATCTATTTTAAATTATTACTAAAGGGTAAAATCTATAATAGGCCAAATAAAGAGACACGGTGAAACAATGGAAGATGTTTGTGTAGTGCAGAAAATTCTTCGATTTTTGCTACCAAAATTTGAT
The DNA here is from genome assembly GCF_054855325.1 of Carica papaya. NCBI lineage: Eukaryota > Viridiplantae > Streptophyta > Magnoliopsida > Brassicales > Caricaceae > Carica > Carica papaya. The sequence goes on from NC_142316.1 coordinate 24,731,368, forward strand.
TATATAGTGTGTCCCATTGAGAACTCAAAGGATCTAGTCATTATGAATTTTGAGCAATTAGATGGATTATTACAAGCTCATGAAAACAAAATAAAGGGAAGACAAGAAGAGCCTTTAAAGTAAATTTTCAAATCAAAATCTCTTTAAATCTAGTGGAAGGCAAAGAGGACGAGGAAAAGGTAAATAAAAACATCATTATCGTAATCAAATTACCAAAAAACAACACTCAAGATGATGTCAAAACTAAAGATAAAAGTCAACAATAAATTAAAGGTCGTGGAAGAGGAAAAGGAAGAAGAATAGGAATAGGCAACTACAGAAGGTTTAGTAAGTCAAACATTGAATGTCACAATTGTCACAAATATATCCATTATACTTGAGAATGACGTGACACTTCAAACGAAAAGGAGGAGAAAGTCAATCTTATTAATGATAAATAAGATGAGGAAAAGACGGTTTGTTACTAGCACACAAGTGGTAATTATGATGACTATAGTTCGTGATACTTAGACAATAGAACAAGCAATTACACATTTAACTATAAAGGAAATATTGTGGAGTTTGATGAGAAGATCAATTATAATATTTCTTTTGGAGACTCTTCAAAAGTCTAAATTCAAGGGAAATGTATAATTTTAATTTCTTCAAAGAATGAAGGGTATGTACTGATTACTAATATTTATTGTGCGCCAAATTTGAGAAGTAATACTTTGAGTTTGAGCTAACTTTATAAAAAAAGATATGAAATTCACGTAAAAAATTATTTTCTTTGACTTAGAGATCAACGTACTAATTTGATTGCTAAGGTGCATATGTTAATGAATAAAATATTTGTGTTGAATCTCAAGACTATTGAAACAAGATACTTGAAGACTAGTGTAGAAGATGAAACATATTGTTGGCACATTAGACTAGGCCATTTAAACTTCAATACGCTCAAGGCAATGGGAGAAGAAAAAATGGTGAAAAGGATGCCTTTGATCAAACTTCCTAATCAATCGTGTGAAACATGTCTACTTGGGAACTCAAGAATGAGTTTTCAAAAAAATGCCACTACAAAAACAACCAATATTGGGTTTTAATCGATTGTGTAGGCTTAATATGAACTTTATTGTGCATAAAATACTACCGATTTTATTACACCCGTTTAAAAGTGATCGGTTATGGTTAAATAGATATTGGACTTAATGCATTCGGTAAAGTATGGGTCTCTTTATGTGCAGAGACCAAAACATTATTTTTAATTTTATGATGGACTAAATTAGAAATAATAAATCTTGATGATATAAAAAGGTGTTTATGGTCATAAATCGCACGAAGGATTTACTTTTCCTATTATCCCATCAGCGAAAAAAAAGAAGTTTCAAAACCCACGTATTGATTTGAAAGCTCTACCATACTACGCGCAAATTTCTTCTACTATAGATTTAGGTACACTCTCATTTCTAGATTTATATCTCATTGGTTTAAAATGAGCATGTTGGCTGATTTAGATTCATATTTAAATCTGTTTTATATATTTCCTATAACCAAACCACTTTAACTTGTGTATGCTAATGTGTATGGACCAATCAATCTACCTTAATTTAGTAAAAACAAATATTTACAATTTTTTACCAATGATTTTACTAAGAAGACTTAGGGTGTATCTTCTGAAGCAAAAATAAAACGCTTTTGTTTTTCTTTTAAACTTTTAAAACTCTTATGGAAAAAAACTGTGGTTATGAAATAAGATATTCCAAAACAGATAAAGGAGACGGATTTACTTTCAAAGAATTTCATGATTTTTGTGAATCCAATGGAATTCTTCACCTTTTAATGGTTCTAAAATCACCACAATAAAATAAAGTTGTAGAGGAAAATGATAAAACTATTCTTATTATTTCTAAAAGCATGTTGAAAAGCAAAATCATGCCCAAGGAATTTTGAGTCGAGGCAATTTATTGTGCAGTGTATTTGCCATTATATCTCTAACATCAAGTGTGAAAGATAAGACTCCTCGAGAAGCATGGAGCAAACGAAGTCCAATGTTAACTATTTGCGAATTTTTGGAAGAATCATATATGCTCATGTTCCACAATAAGAGAGATCTAAACTTGATGATCGAAGTGTCAACAATGTTTCTATTGGCTCTGATACAAATTTAAAAGGCTACAAATTCTATAATCCAAACAATGACAAAATTATAGTGAGTATAGATGTTAAAATTGATAAAAATGTGTCTTGGAATTGGGAGAAGTAAGAAGAAAATATTTATGATTTCTTTGCATATTTTGAAAAAGAAGGCCAAGAGACCATAATGCCTCAACAAGAGGTAACTCCACCTTTTTCTCGAACTCATGTTATAGCACCCAGTACTTAAGGAAGTTCAAGTAAAAAGCCACAAAAAATGAAGAGCATTTAAGATCCATGTGATGAAATTAAGGAGATCATTAACTTTGAGATAAATGATTTCTTTTATCTTTTCTTGATAGTAAACACCTAAATTTTGATGAAGCCATGGAAGATGCAAGATGGCAACAAGCCATAGAGGAAGAGATCAATTCCATAAAAAATAACACATGAGAGCTATCAACTATTCTTAAAGGACATGAAACTATTGTCGTCAAATGGATGTATAAAGCAAATAAAGATTCTCACATAAACGAGAAAAGATATGTGATAAGACTTGTGGCTAAAACATTTTCGTGGTTGAAGGGCATGAAAATGAAGTGTTGAGATTCAATAAAGCTCTATATGGGCTAAAACAAGCGTCAAGAGGCATGAAATAGTAATATAAACAAGTATTTTCAAGATAATGTGTTCATTTGTTGTCTTAATATGCTCTTTATGGGAGTATTATTGCTAATGGTGACATTGTATATATGTGTCTATGTGTAGATCTTTACTAACAACAATCCAAGCTTGTTTGAAGAAGTCAAGAAAACTATGTTACTTGAATTTGAGATAACTATATTGTTCTCATGTCTTACTATTTAGGCTTTAAGGGGAAGCAAACAAAAGATGACATTTTCAATTATTGACAAAGCTACGTAAGAAAAGTCTTAAAGAAATCCAAAATGCTTAATTGCAATCCTGTGAACACACTTATAAAATATGGAGCCAAGTTTTCAAAGTTTAATAAAGGAAAAAAGATCGATTCCACTCTCTGTAAAAGTTTTGTAATAAGTTTTAGATAGTTAACTTTTATAAGGCTCAGTATTTTTTGTTTGGTTAGATTAATAAATCGTTCTATAAAAGCTCCTACCACCTCCATATAACTATTGCTAAAAGGATCATATGTTACCTTAAAGGTACTCTTAATCTTGAGTTATTTTGTTTTTATTATAACGATTTCAAACTTATAGATTTTATAATGGTAAATTTGCTAGAGATGTTGATGATATAAAAGGTATGACTTGTCTTGCATTTTTCGTTGGTAATTATGTAAATATATAGAGCTCTAAAAATTGTTGTCACATTCATAATATATGAATTTGAATATGTGGCAATAACTTCCTACACTTGTCACGTTGGAAAAGAAAAAATATAAGGTTTCTATTTAATCAAAAGAGGATGCAGATACATAACAATCAACAACCTATATATAGGCTGTGATAGAATAGCCTATTAGTTTCCCTTTATGTAACTGCTTACTTATTCTATTTAATCTCTTCTTAATTTATTGTTATTCTATTTTAATTTTTATAGCTGATAATTTATATTTTTACTCGTAATCGAGAATTTATGATTTTCATAATTTTAAATCATTTCTTCAATACTCCCCCTTGATTCGAAATTGCATACACCAAATAGTGATCTGAAGTAAACATGTTTCTTCTTCTATGGAAGTGTTGTTGTCAATATATCTGCTACTTGTTAATCCTTTCTTATGTGAGCATGGACCATGAAAATATTATGACATCAAGTGGGCCCATTACAAGAGGGAGAGTAAAACGATTATAATAAACTTTTCAACTCTTCATCTAAGAATGCATCAATGAGAAAGATGAGTTTAGATCATTTAAAGAAGTCCAAAAGAAGAAAAAAATTAGTCCATCAATCGAAGGGCATTATGGTACATACACCTTAATCCAAGTGGAAGAAGAAGATCCCATAAGAGATTTCTTCTCCTAAACATGCTAGTAATTTTCTCCCTTAAAGGTAGAGTCAGCCAAGAGGGGGATTTCCTTCCTAAACTGCATAGGAAATTAGTAGGAGGAAATCAAATATCATGCCTTAATGTGAGATTGAAATCCTATGGATTTTGGGGAGATTATCGGAGCCATTAATACTTTCCTAAATCGATCAAAATCTTTCTTAATTCTTCTTTCAATCATCTGCATAATTAATTAAGATCTTTCCTATTTAAAAGAGGGTAGATCGTATCTACCTTATTTTGATTGTAATCGTCTTGCTTCTTAGTATTTTCTCATTTAAGTCTATATTTAATTTTTTTATGTAATTTTTTATAATTAATTTAGAAAATTTATTTTTTCTTGTATTGCACATGACCTACTTTATAAATAAGCATTCAACTTCTAGTTGTAATAATTCAAGTTTCAATAAATAAAATTATAAAACTTCTTTCAACTAGTAAAGTGTCCTCATTTTTCCTATTCCTACTCTTTTAATTTTCCAATGATCTTACTCTACTGATAATAGGTTAAGCATGGATACTTTTTATAGGATTTAAGTCTTTGGTGCTTTAATGAGTATTGTGTGAGTTCTACATTATATTATTGATCCCGGACTCTACATAATTTGGTATAAGAGCTTAAGCTCTTTCTAAACCTTACTATCCTTTACAATTGTCTCTATTTTCTTGCATCGTTTATATTTTTTCATCACCCATACAAAAAAAAAATATTTATACATACATCGACCCAAGCAAGAAACAACAACTTGACACTTTTTTCACTTGTTACTTTCTTGTTGAGCATAAACATGATCATCACCATCATTTAAATTTCTTTCTTTTGGTGGTTACATTTCCTATTTAGTAAAAAAAAATAAAGAAAGAAAGAAAACAAAGAAATCTCGATCACTTAATACATTAATCGGGAAAGTACTTACCTTTTGTACTCAACTATCGTTCTTTACAACAATGCAAGACCGATCTCTTCATCACCATAAAGTAAAGGTTATTTTGTTCACCAAAGGAAATCAATGTACATCCATTAATTACACATCTCATGAAGCATAAGACTTTACCTTCATTATAGAGTGTAGAGTACATCGGGAGTAGAATTTTAAGAGCATCTTTGGTTTTCCTCCTTAGGGGAAAAATTGAATCCAAACATCATTCTCCATAATTATCTTTTTGCATTCTCAGTTTTTTTTTCTTTAAGCTCTGGTTCCAATACATATCTAAGCATTTAATTTGCATTCTAGTGCTTAGTACATATATATAACACGCTCATTTTTTTCTCTGCGTGTTAACTCTTACGTCTAGTATTTATGCTCTTTTTTTCTACCATAGGATTCCTTATGTGTCTAAAATAATACTTGAATACCTTGATTTAAGAGGACCTTATTCGACATTGAACTTGTGGGTGGAAGATTGAGTGGTAAATAGCAATAGTGGGTGAAATCATCAAAGGATAAAAGCTAAAGTAAGTGAAACACAAGAGACTTGGTAATGGAGTGTTTTATTTTATTATTATTTTTTTTTTGCAGGGACTTTCTTAAAACAATTTCCAATGAGAATCATGGCCCTGCCGATGTGAGGTTCCTTATGGAGGTTATGCATGCTAAATTACCACGACTCAGTAAAGTAATAAAGGACATAAGAAGTGAACAAAGTGAAGCAAGACATGGGACTCCTAACACAAGACAACAGAGAAATCGGACTCCTGAAGAGGGGGTCGAGTCCTATAATGATTATAGAGAGGAAGACCGGGTTGGAAATAATATCAACTCTATCAAAATAAAGATACCACCCTTAAAAGGTAGGAATGATGCTTAAGCTTACCTTGAGTGGGAAAGGAAAGTAGAATTGGTGTTCAACAGTAAAATTTATTGATTATGCCCTAGTACGGTGGGATCAACTAATCTTTATTAGATGACATAACAGGGAACGACCAGTCTCCACCTGGAGAGAGATGAAGACCATCATGAAAAAAATATTCGTACCATCTTATTACTATAGAGAAATGCACAAGAAATTATAACATTTAATGTAGGGCTCTATGTCCATTAAGGACTATCACAAAGAGATGAAGATGGCCATGATTAGGGCCAATATCAAAGAAGACCCTGAAGCAACCATGGCAAGATTCTTGGGATGTCTTAAGATGAAAATTGCCAACATTGTTGAGCCCTAACACTACATGGAGTTGGAGCACATAGTGCACATGACCATGACAATTGAGAGACAAGTCAAATATAAGGGGAAAGGTACATCCAATTCCACCCCCACTTATAGCTCAAAATGGCCAAGAAAAGAGGAAAAGAAAGGAGTTGACATGAAGCGAAAGAAGTCAGCCACATCCAACACTAAAGGTAAGACACCTAACACATCTTAAAGGCATAGTACCATTAAATGTTTCAGGTGTCTAGGAGTCGAGCACATCGCCACTTAATGCCTGAACAAGAAAATCATGTTATTAAGAGATGATAATTGAATCAATAACGCTAACGACCATATGATAATGACAGTATATAGTCACTAAAGGATGTAGATGAAAAATATGAGTATGCTACACAGAAAGAATCTTTTGTCATTAGAAGAGCCCTCAATATCCAAGCCTAGGAATAAAATGATCAGAGGGAGAACATATTCCATATATAGTGCCTCATGAATGGAAAAGTGTACAACATGATCATTGATGGAGGAAGCTGCACTAACGTAGCCAGCACCACTCTTGTTGAAAAGTTAGGGTTGACCTATACCAAACACCCAAACCCTTATAGGCTACAATTACTAAACGAATGTGGAGAAGTCAAGGTAAACAAGCAAATAATGGTATCTTTCACCATAGGAAGGTATCAGGATCAAGTTGTGATATCATACCTATACATACCAGCAATATCCTACTTAGATGACAATGGTCGTATAATAGACGAGTTACCCATGACAGCTTTAAGAATCACTACTCTTTTAGTTTTAATGAGAAAAATCACACTCTCATCCCGTTGACACCTAAAGAAGTATGCGGGGACCAATTTAAAATCAAAAGATCTCTAAAAGAAACTTCACAATCATATACATAAAAAAGAAAAAAAAAAGGAAAAAGAGAGGCCCACTGAGTGATAAAGAGGCCAAACGAAAAAATGAAGGCCCAATGAGAGAGAAAGAGCCCAAAAAAAGAAGGCCCAATGAGAAAAGAAATGAGAGAAAAAAGAAAAAAGTATCTATTTGTGAGGGAGAGAGAGTTGAAGAGTGCTTATTGTGAGAAAAGAAGTTTAATTGTACTTAGGTATAAGGAGGCTTATTTAAATTTGATTAACCTTAATCCCTCTTTGTCTAGTGTTGTGATCTCTCTTCTATAAGAGTTCGAGGACATGTTCCCAGAGGAGATACCAGACGGGTTACCACGGTTATGAGGGATTAAGAATCAGATCGACTTTATTCCTGGTTCATCAATTCCCAATTGACCAGTCTATCGAAGCAATTCTGAGGAAACAAAGGAGCTTCAAAGGCAAGTGGAGGAATTGTTCATGTTCATGAAAGCTTGTGTCCTCGTGTTGTTTCGGCCCTATTGGTACCAAAAAATGACGGATCATGGAGAATATGTGTAGATTGCCAAGCTACTAATAATATAATGGTAAACTATAGACACCCTATTCCTAGACTTGATGATATGATTGATGAGTTAAGTGGAGCCAGTATCTGTACTTAGATAGATTTGAATAAAGCCTGGTGATGAGTGGAAGACCGCCTTCAAGATTAAATACAGTGTGTATGAGTGACTAGTTATGTCTTTTGGGTTGACTAATGCTTTTAATACTTTTATGTGATTGATAAATCATGTTCTATGGTCGTATCTTGGTAAGTTTATAGTTGTTTACTTTGATGACATTCTAATATATAGTAAATTATTAAATAATCATCTTAAGCATATTAGAACTGTTCTTGAGACTTTAAGAAAAGAAAGACTATATACAAATCTTAAAAAATGTAATTTTTATAGTGATAAACTAATCTTTTTAGGGTTTTTTGTCAGCACGCATGGTATTGAAGTAGACAAAGAGAAAGCAAAAGCCATCAGAGATTGGCCCACGCCTAAGACAACAAGTGAGGTGACAAGTTTCTATGGGTTGGTCGGTTTCTACAAACGATTTGTGAAAGATTGCAGTTCCATATTTGCACCGTTAAATGAGCTTATAAAAAAGATATCAAATTTATATGGATTGAAAAACAATAAAACATTTTTACTTCATTGAAAGAGAAATTGTGTATTGCTTTTATTCTAGCATTACCTAACTTTGACAAAAATTTTGAGTTTGAATATGATGCCTTTGCGGTACTAATGCAGGAAATGCGTCCCATTGCTTATTTCAATGAGAAGCGTAATTGACTGCCATTAAACTATTCTACCTACGATAAGGAGTTATATGCCTTGGTTAGTGCTTTAGAGGTATGACAACATTATCTCTTGCCAAAAGAGTTTGTGATCCATACAGATCATGAATCATTGAAACACTTAAAGGGACAAGGTAGCTCAATCGTAGACATGGTAAGTAGGTGGAGTTCATCGAGTCTTTTCCCTATATAATCAAATACAAGCAAGTAAGAATAATATTGTGGCATATGTTTTATCATGGAGGTATGCCTTACGTTTAACTCTTAGTTCTAAATTGTAGGGTTTTGAGTATATTAAAGAATTATATGTTAAAGCTAAAGATTTTACTAATGTTTATAAGGCTTGTGAAAACTACACATTCCAAAAATTTTATAGACATGATGGGTTTTTACTTAAAGATGGGAAATTGTGTGTGCATGTATATTCATTTAGGGAATTACTGGTGCGTGAGTCACATAATGGGAGACTTATGAAGCACTTTGAGATAGCCAAGACCTTAGACATCTTATAAGAGCACTTTTATTGACCTAACATGTACAAAGATACGGGAAACGTTTGTGAAAAATACATTGCATGTTAGCGAGCAAAATCTAGGTCTTTACCAAATGGATTGTATACTCCTCAACCTATTATGTTTGCACCTAGGGGTGATATTTCTATGGACTTTGTTTTAGGCTTGCCAAGGTCTAAACGAGGAAGCGACAACATATTTGTTGTGGTGGATAGATTTAGCAAGATGACATACTTCATAACGTGTCATAAAACAGACAAATACAATAAAATATAGCAAATTTATTCTTTAAAGATGTTGTACGCTTACATGGTGTTCTCAGGATTATTGTTAGTGATAGGGATGTTAAATTTCTAAGTAACTTTTTGGTGTGTTTTTTGGAACAAGTTTGGGACTAAACTATTATTTTTTACTGCTTGTCACCCACAAATATATGGACAAACCAAAGTGGTAAATAGGACTTAAGAATCTTTATTATGTGTTGTTATTGGGAAGAACTTAAAAAATTGGGAGGATTGTTTACATTTAGTAGAGTTTGCTTACAATAGGAATATTCACTCTTCCACAAGTTTATCTCACTTTAAAATCGTGTATGGATTTAATCCTCTAACTTTTCTTGACTTAATGCATTTGCCTTTACAGGAACTCACTAATACCGATGGACAACAAAGGGCGTAATTAGTCAAGGCCATACATGAAAAAACAAGACAACATTTAGAGAAAAAGAATGATTTATATGCCCATAACGTCAATAAAGGAATGATTTATTATCTCCAAGTTTGACTGTCATTTTTGTGTCTCATCAAACTCTTTAAATATTGTCTTTATGCCTGACATATGGTTAGAACAACCATTATATTAATAATATTAGATTCCACTCTTACTGCCTCTTTGTTCATTGGTAGAGTGTTTTTACTCAAAACTTCTATCTCTTCATTTATCATGGTTCGTTGCATCTCTGCCCTAACCTCTTTATGTTGTTTTGTCAAATTCTCTTGAATTGGATACCTCTTCCTTCACTTGAAGTGCTTTTTCTTCAAATTTTTCTGTTGAACTGTTTAACCTTGCCTCATGGGCTTGCAAAGAACTCATCAATTCATCAAATGAAAAATTAGACAAGTCTTTAGACTCTTCAATTGTAACTGTAACATGATCAAATTTGGGTAGTTGAACTCTTTAAAATTTTTATAACAATAGTTTAATTAGTTATTTGATCTTCATATGATCTCATTTGACAACTATTGTCATTGCTCTAGCAAAAAAAATCTTGCACTAATTCATTGTGTTTGATGAACCTTGAAACTCTGTTTGTAGAATTGTCCATGCTTGCTCCGGAGTCATGGTGATCTTTTCTTTTTCACAAAGCCTTTTGATGTGGAACCTAGGATCAACACTGCAATCCAAAATTTCACATATAACATTAGCATGCAAAAACTTAAATCCCTAAATAAACTTTTCCTACTTAACTCGTATTCAACTTGTGAATGTAACTAAGGTAATTATGATAAATTAAATTCACTAGAACGTCATAAAAAAATATCTTAATAAGTTAAAATCAACTCAAGAAAGAAATTGATGATAATATCACAAGTTACTTTGATAAGGACACACAAATTCTCCATTTAATAAGAATGTTAAAGACACATTCCTAAAGAGCAACTTAGCTAATGACTAACCCAAGCTAAAAGCTTGGTGTTATTGATCTCAAACTTCGATATTTACAACCAAAGGAGTAAGGTCTTTATATAGACATAAACTGTAACAACCCCCAAAAAAAAAGTAACTTTATTTTTTATTTTTTATTTTTTTATTAGAATTTTATTTTATTTTATTTTATTTATTAATTAATTTATAAGGTTGTAATTTAATTTAATTTTATTTAATTTAGATAAAAATAATAATAATAATAAAAATGGGAAAAATTATTTTTGAAAATTAATTGAAAATGATTTTGGAAAAAAGGGGTGAAAAATTAGAATCTGGGGGTATTTTTGAAAAGAAAATCGAAAACTGTGGGTCAAAACGTAATTTAAAAAAGTTGTGCCACGTTAGCAACTATGTCAGCAGCCCCGGCCAACCAGGACACGCCGCGTGGCAAGGACGTTGACGCGGGAGGCCACGCGGGACGGAGCCACGTGGGTGATTCGCGTGCACGAGATCGAACAGTTCAGATCTCACGCGTGAGGACGGTCCAGATCTCACGCGCACGGATGGCCTAGATCTCACGCGTGCGGACAGTCCAGATTTATTCCTATTTTAATCGCAATCGAACTGCGCAGATTAAATCGTGATGGATGGCTGAGATTAAAAGGGGAAGGTTATAAATAACCTCACCCACACCCAACCCCAAACCCTAGCCGCCAGTACCCTCGCCGGAGAAGAAGATCTAGTCACTGGAGGAGCCGGCCGCCGCCACCCGCCGCCGCACCGGAGGATTTTCCGACCGCCAAACGAGGTAAATTTTCTCTCCTTGGCTCATTTTTCGATGCTGAATCCGCTTATGGCCAAATCGGAGCCAAACCACCGGCCAATCGGCCAGAAAACACCGCTTAAGTCCAGCAGCGCCGCCACGACTTCCCTCGATTTTTGCCTCCGATGAGGCCCTTTCCGGTTCCCATTCGATGCAATTTTTACACCACTGTGATCATCGTCATTTTCTCTACAAGTTGACCAGCGCAAAACATCAAATCGCGACTCGCGCCGGAGAAGCCGCAGCAGCCGAGAGCTCCGCCGCCGGTAAGTCTCGATTTTTTGTGATTTTTTGGCCCACCGAGGGCCCTAGGGTTGTTTTATCGCAGGAACTAATGCAAGTTTGGCCGAATTCGGTCGAAAACGGCCAACCCGAGGTAGATCTCCACCGCGGGCGGCGGTGCCATCGCCGGAGCACGGCGGAGCTACCGTGCTGGAATTTTGAAATTGGCCGAGTAGGCCCTGGGTTTGATTTTGAGTTTTTTCGGGATACGTGTAGGTACCGGAAGTGTGTTTCAGTTCCCAGAGAAAAATTTAGGGAATCTAGGGACTGCCCGTAGGCGCAGTGTAAAGCCGATTTCAGACTCCAAAACAAGGATTTCTCACCGTATTTTCTATTACGGTATTAAAGCTCAATAAATAATAAAACGGTATTTCATGAATTGTGTATAATTAATTAAGGTTACTAATGGAGCCCGAATCTGATGTATTTTTCGGTCAGTTGTTGTTTAATCTATTTTACAATTTTAAATGCAGTATGGTATCTGATGTGTTTATTTTATAGTTTCGTATGCATGAATCACGATCTCGTTTATTATGGTTTAAATTATTGTGAACCCGTTGTTGTCTTATTTGGTGTTCATTACTGGTTTATGTATTTATGTTTGATTGGATAATTGAGACCAAGAAAAATAGAGAAAGGTATGTGAATTGATAAATGGATGATGTCGACAGCCTAACTAGATATCCTGGGAGATGGTGGACGGATCGGGTCTGTAGGGAACCCTACCAGGAACGTGGTCTCTCATATCGGACGGGGTATGGAGACCTTATGTGTTTTGGCGCCCATACCGGACGGGGTATGGGGACGGCCCGTTTCACCCTCATACCGGACGGAGGTATTGAAGTTTATGATTTTTGGCACCCATACCGAACGGGGTATGGGCGCCAAACATCATAAACATACCGGACGGGGTATGGGGATGGCCCTGAATCAAGTTATCAATGTGAATGGTTCACGTGTAGCGAGGACCCCTATGGATCCCCATGAATACTAGTAGGCTGATAAAAGAGGAAAATCTGTTGTCTGATTATTGAAATGCAAAGGTATGATATGTGTTATGCTATAAAGTGTGTACGATTTCATGATATTATAATGTTATTATTTTCTTATGTTATTTTCATGAAGCTCACCGAGGTAAGTGGACAGTAAAGAGTTTTATTATTGATGAATGAATTTATCATGAATTATGTTCCATTGGTTGTTTTGTTTTCTACCAACCTTTACTTATGTGATAGTGAGATAGTGTGACGTCTTTACTGGGCTAGTGTAGCTCATTCCTTATTTAATCATTTCAGATCAGGAGGATTTAGTTCCCGAGTCCGTCCCGTAGGAAGACGGTGAGTAGACATCTAAGGATTTCATAGTTTTATTTATAGCATTCATTACTAGTATTTACCTTAGTTAGTTTATTTTTTCATACGTTGAATACGTTTTTAGTTATTGTGTAAGGGATGTTAATCAGAATTTTTATTTCGCTTCCGCACTTAGAACTTTTTAATACATACATTTCATTTTTATTTCCGGGGTCGTTACAGTTGTTATCAGAGCCACGTTCCTCAAACTCATCCCTTACACAATAATGCTTAGAGAAATACTCACCGATAAATCGTTACTCAACTCTTCCTTGTGAAATGCAGGTGTAGAGAAATGAGGAGAGAAAGACCCTCACTAAATCGAACAGCCCGGGATGATTCGCTTCGGAAAGATGTGGACAGAATATTTGAGATGCTGGAAAGGATCATGGCCGCTCAGCAAGGTCGAGAGGAGAGAAGGAAGTTACCCGAACCTCCCCCACTACAACAAGTTGAGCCACCGCTACAGCAAGCGGATCCCGAGCCACCCCAGCACGAGCCTGCTCCACCACAGTACCACTCGGCACCACCGCCGCAGTGTGAACCGGTGCCCCAGCCACCGTACTGCCCGGCACCGCCACAGTACAATTCGGTGCACCCACTATATCATCAGGTGCCACCACAGGGCCCCCAGTCTATCCCCAGCCGGGCCTAGTCCCTCTTCCATGGAACCCAGCTCCTTCTTTGATTGACCCAAGCTACATAGAGAGGTATAGGAGACTGAACCCTTCCAATTTTGCAGGGGGATCCTCTTTCGAAGATGCCCAGTACTGGTTGGCGGAGACTGAGAGAACTTTCAAGACCTTGTGAGTGGGAGCTCAAGCAGACCACCCTACCTACACCAGCCACTTGGGAGCAGTTCTTAGCGGCCTTTCATGCGGAGTATCTCCCTGAGAACATCCGACACCTGAAAGAGATGGAGTTTGTTCAGCTGGTCCAGGAAAACATGACGATATCGGAATATGCTCGTAAGTTCCTAGAGCTAGGCCGATACTCCCCGGAGACATTGATGGATGAGGGCAGGAAGGTCAGAAGATTCCAGTGGCGGCTCCACCTAGAGATCAAGCAACACTTATTGGTACTAGAGCTCAAGACATACTCAGTCGTTCTAGCAAAAGCGCAGATTATGGAGAGGAGTTTCAACACCCGTCCTCAGTTAGCAGGGAGTCACCGACCCTCAGCTCCACCCCGCAGACCAGCACCTACTGTGCCGATCCAACCAAATAAGAGGCCTAGACTAGTGATCCAGGCCCCTCCTCAGGCTCCAGGGGTAGCACATGGAAAGATCTGCCAGCACTGTGGCAGGAATCACGGGAATCGATCATGCTACCGCCTCAACAACACCTGTCACATATGTGGTAGTGTCCAGCACTATGCGAGAGAGTGCCCGAGGAACCAGAACCAAGGAAGACCTCCTTTTCAGGGCAGGGTTTACAACCTCACCCAGCAGGATGCCGACACCGACCCGAACGTGGTACAGGGTATGTACACTATCTGTGACCATATTGCTCATGTTTTATTTGACACTGGTGCATTGCATTCATTTGTTTCACATATTTTTGCATCCAAACTTAATATATCACCTGATAAACTTGATTCAATGTTGTTTGTGTCTACTGCTGGGGGTGAAACACTATTAGGGGAAGTTGTCTACAGGGCTTGTGCCGTGGAGATAGAAAATAGAAAATTGAGTGTAGACCTTATAGGGTTAGACACGGAAGATTTTAATGTAATCTTAGGAATAGATTGGCTAGCGGCGTATCACGCCACCATAGATTGCTTTAACAAGAAGGTTGTATTTAATCCTCCCAATGAGGAGTCATTTACAAATTAATAAAATCATTTAGTACTTATTCCTTGATGGCAAATTTTCTTAATTTTCTAGTACCTTAGTCTTGCTATTTTCTCTAACTAGGCAAGCCCAAGAAGGAAATTTGTATCCAAGAGATTTCGATAGTCCAAGACTTTCCAGATGTATTTCCGGACAAACTATCCGGACTGCCAGTGGACAGGGAAGTCGAGTTTACTATAAACCTACAACCAGGCACCCAGCCCATTTCGGTTGCTCCTTACCGCATGAGCCGCATTGAAATAGAAGAGCTCAGGAAACAGATCATTAAATTGCAAAACAGTGGTTTTATTAGACACAGTGTGTCCCCTTGGGGTGCCGGAGTCACTTTTTCCAGGAAGGGAGATGGAACATTGAGACTGTGTATTGATTACAGAGGATTGAATAAGGTTGCAATTAAGAACAAATATCCCATTCCCAGGATTGATAACCTTTTCGATCAGTTGCAGGGTGCACAGGTCTTCTCTAAAATAGACCTGCGATCAGGTTACCATCAGGTGAAGATAAGAACAGAAGACATCCCCAAGACGGCCTTTCGAACAAGGTACGGACACTATGAGTTTCTGGTCATGCCATTTGGGCTAACCAACGCCCTGGCAATCTTTATGAATCTGATGAACAGGGTCTTTAGAGAGTTCTTGGATCAATTTATTATTGTGTTCATCGATGACATCTTAGTCTACTCAAAAAGTAGAGAAGAACATGTTCACTATCTTGCCCAAGTTTTACAGGTCCTCAGAAAAAAGAAGTTATATGCAAAGTTGAGTAAGTGTAGATTCTGGCTTGAGCAGACCGCCTTCCTAGGACACATCATATCGAAGGAAGGAGTATCAGTGAATCCCGAAAAGGTTGAAGTGGTACTTGGCTGGGAGAAGTTGACATCAGTTAAGGAAATTCGGAGCTTCCTGAGGATGGCAGGTTATTACCGCAGGTTCGTTGAAGGATTCTCCAGCCTAGCAGCTCCTTTAACTCGACTCACAAAGAAGAATACCAAGTTTGAGTAGAATGAGCACTGCAAAAGAAGTTTTTCAGAATTAAAGAAGCGGCTGACTACTGCACCCGTACTGGCTTTATCGAGTGGATCGGGGGGATATATAGTTTATAGTGATGCCTTCTATCTAGGCCTGGGTTGTGTCCTGATACAGTATGGGAAGGTCATAGTGTATGGGTGCAAATAGTTAAAGAATCATGAGAAGAATTATTCCACCCATGACTTGGAGCTTGCCGCAATCATACACGCATTGAAAACCTGGCGCAACTACTTATACGGAGAGACCTTTCAGATCTATACCGATCATAAGAGTTTGAAACACATATTCACTTAGAAGAATCTCAACATGCATCAGAGAAGGTGGATGGAACTCCTTAAAGACTATGATTGTGATATCTTATACTATCCATGTAAGGGCAACGTGGTAGCTGATGCTCTCAGCAGGAAAAGTGCAGGTATCTTAGCCCATTTGATAGTTTCAGAATGTAGGCAAATTGGGGCCACACAATAGGTTCGACTTCAGGACCTGAGGAGAGTCACATGTTTGGGCCGCCTGACAGTCCAACCTAAGTTAATCCAAAGAATAAGGAAAGCCCAGTCAGTCAACCCCGCTCTAGTAGCCTGCAAGAATGATGCAGAACAGGGAGTGAGCTCAAAATTCCGAATCTCTGCCGATGGGTTATTCCGTTTCCAAGATAGGGTGTGTGTCCCAGACGACAGTGAGTTAAAGAGAGACATCATGACAGAGTCCCACAGCTCGAAGTTTGCCATGCATTCCGGAAGCACCAAAATGTACCAAAGCATGCCCCCCGGTTTTGGTGGAATGGGATGAAGAGAGACATAGCCGACTTTGTATCTAAATGCTTGGTATGTCAGCAGGTCAAGGCAGAGCATCAGTGCCCAGGTGGGCTACTTCAGCCTTTACCGATCCTGGAGTGAAAGTGGGAACACATCACCATGGACTTCGTAACGGGATTACCCAAAGCACGTTCAGGACATGACGCCATCTGGGTAATCGTTGACTGACTTACCAAATCTTCCCACTTCTTGGCCATCAGGATGACCGATCCTTTGGACAAGTTGGCAAGAATGTATATCCGAAAAATAATCAGATTGCACGGAGTTTCGATGACAGTGGTATCCGACAGGGACCCCAGGTTCACTTCTCGATTTTGGAGTAGCTTTCAGCAAGCCATGGGAACAAAACTGTCTCTCAGTATTGTCTTCCATCCTCAGACTGATGGACAATCAGAAAGGACAATTCGTACACTTGAAGATATGCTCCGAGCTTGTGTCATTGACTCCGGGGGCCATTGGGATGACCATCTACCCTTGATAGAGTTTGCCTATAACAACAGCTACCAAGCGAGCATCGGCATGGCTCCATATGAAGCGTTATATGGGGCGCCCATACAAATCACTAATTTGTTGGGAAGAAGTTGGTGATAGAAGATTGTTCGGCCCGGAGTTGGTAGAGGAGACCACGTCTAAAACAGTTAAAATCAGAAAGAACATTCAGACGGCTCAGAGCAGGCAGAAGAGTTATACGAACACCCGAAAGAGAGATATAGCGTTTGAGAAAGTCGACCGGGTGTTCCTTAAGGTCACTCATTTCAAGAGAATTAGTAGGTTCGGCAGGAAGGAAAAACTGAACTCCCGATTTATTGGACCTTTTAAAATCTTAGACAGGATTGGTACTACTGCCTACAGACTAGCACTGCCTCCAGAGCTCTCCAAGGTCCACAATGTGTTCCATGTATCCATGTTATGTAAGTACAACCCAGACCCCTCTCATGTCTTGGCTCATGAACCGCTTCCACTCCAAGAAGACTTATCTTATGAGGAAGTACCAGTCGGTATCACAGACCGAAAGAGCAGGATACTCCGCAACCGAAAAATATCATTTGTAAAGGTAGTGTGGCAGAACCACATGCCAAGGGAGGCTACCTGGGAGCTAGAATCCGACTTTAGAGCCCAGTATCCCCATTTGTTCGACCAAGAGTAAAAGACAAATTTGGAGGACCAAATTTCTTTAAGGGAGGGAGAGTTGTAACAACTCAAAAAAAAAAAAAAAAAAAAAAGTAACTTTTATTTTATTTTCTATTTTTTTATTGGAATTTTATTTGATTTTATTTTATTTATTAATTAATTTATAAAGTTGTAATTTAATTTAATTTTATTTAATTTAGATAAAAATAATAATAATAATAAAAATTGGTAAAATTATTTTTGGGAATTAATTGAAAATAATTTTGGAAAAAATGGGTGAAATTTTAGATTCTGGGGGTGTTTTTGAAAAGAAAATCAAAAACCGATGGTCAAAACGTAATTTAAAAAAGTTGTGCCATGTCAGCAGCCCCGGCCAACCAGGACACACCACGTGGCAAGGACGCTGACGCAGGAGGCCACGCGAGACGGAGCCACGTGGGCGATCCGCGTGCACGCGATCGAACGGTCCAGATCTCACGCGTGCGGACGACCCAGATCTCACGCGCACGGACGGTCCAAATCTCACGCGTACGGACGGCCCAGATCGCATCGCGATGGACGGTCCAGATTTATTCCCATTTTAATCGCGACCGGACGGCCCATATTACATTGTGATGAACGGCTGAGATTAAAAGGGGAAGCTTATAAATAACCTCACCCACACCTAACCCCAAACCTTAGCCGCCAGTACCCTCGCCGAAGAAGAAGACCTAGTCACCGGAGGAGCTGGCCGCTGCCACCCACCGCCGCGTTAGAGGATTTTTCGACCGCCAAACAATGTAAATTTTGTCCCCTTTGCACATTTTTCGATGCTGAATCCACCTATGGTCAAATCAGAGCCAAACCACTAGCCAATCGACCGAAAAACGCCGCCGAAGTCCAGCGGTGCAGTTGCGGCTTCCCTTGATTTTTGCCTCCGATGAGGCCTTTCCCGGTTCCCGTTCGATGCAATTTTTACACCACTGTGATCACCGTCCTTTTCTCCACAGGTTGATCGGAGCAAAACATCAAATCGCGACTCGTGTCGGAGAAGCCGCCGTACCCGAGATCTCCGTCGCTGGTAAGTCTCGGTGTTTTGTATTTTTTGACCCACCGAGGGCCTTAGGGTTGTTTTATCGTAGGAACCAATGCAAGTTTGGCCGAATTCGACCGAAAACAGCCAACCCGAGGCGGATCATCACCGCGGGCGGTGGTGCCGTTGTCGGAGCACGGTGGAGCCGCCCTGCTGGAATTCTGAAATTGGTTGAATAGGCCCTGGGTCTGATTTTGAGTTTTTTCGGGACATGTGTAGGTACCGAAAGTGTATTTCAGTTCCCAGGAAAAAATTTAAGGAATCTAGGGACTGCCCGTAGGCGCAGTGTAAAGCTGATTTCAAACTCCGAAATAAGTAAGAATTTCTCACCCTATTTTCTATCACGGTATTAAAGCTCAATAAATGATAAAACAGTATTTCATGAATTGTGTATAATTAATTAAGGTTGCTAATGGAGCCCGAATCTGATGTATTTTTCGGTCAGTTGTTGTTTGATCTATTTTACAGTTTTAAATGCAGTATGGTATCTGATGTGTTTATTTTATGGTTTCGTATACATGAATCACGGTTTTGTTTATTATGGTTTGAATTATTATGAACCCCTTGTTGTCTTGTTTGGTGTTCATTACTTGTTTACATGTTTATGTTTGATTGGATAATTGATACCAAGAAAAATGAAAAAAAGGTATGTGAATTGATAAATGGATTATGTCGATAGCCTAACTAGATATCCTGGGAGATGGTGGACGGACCGGGTCTGTAGGAAACCCTACCGGGAACGTAGTCTCTAATATCGGACGGGATATGGAGACCTTATGTGTTTTGGCACCCATACCAGATAGGGTATGGGGACAGCCCGTTTCACCCTCATATCGGACAGGGTATTGAGGTTTTTGGTTTTTGGCGCCCATACCAGACGGGGTATGGGGACGGCCCTGAATCAAGTTATCAATGTGAATGATTCACGTGTAGCGGGGACCCCTATGGATCCTTATGGATACTAGTAGGCTGATAAAAGAAGAAAATCTGTTGTCTGATGATTGAAATGCAAAAGTATTATGTGTTATGTTATAAAGTGTATATGATTTTATGATATTATAATGTTATTATTTTCTTATGTTGTTTTCATGAAACTCACCGATATAAGTGGACAATAAAATATTTTATTATTGATGAATGAATTTATCATGAATTATGCTCCATTGGTCGTTTTGTTTTCTATCAACCTTTACTTCTGTGACAGTGAGATAGTGTGATGTTTTTACTGGGTTAGTGTAGCTCATTTCTTATTTAACTATTTCAGATCAGGAGGATTTGGTTCCCAAGTCCGTCCTGCAGGAAGACGGGGAGTAGACGTTTAAGGATTTCATAGTTTTATTTATAGCATTCATTACTAGTATTTACCTTAATTAGTTTATGTTTTCATACGTTGAATATGTTTTTTGTTTTTGTGTAAGGGATGTTAATCAGAATTTTTATTTCGCTTCCACGTTTAGAACTTTTTAATACATACATTTCATTTTTATTTCTGGGGCCGTTACATAAACTTTACTAATTCTATTAGAATTCAAAAACTAAATCCTAGAAAAACTCTAATTAATTACATTCTTATATAAGAATTTAATAAAATATAAATTTAAAAAAGTTTAAACATAATTAGAATAAAAGTCTTTTCTCTTGAAAAATGGTGGAGTTGTGGTCGAATTCTCTATGTTTTGTCTTATTTGGATTTGGACTTCAATATTTAATTAATTGTTGTTGAAGAAGTTGAGTTGAAAATGCCTTAAAAGCTTCCAAGTTGAAGGAAAAAATATTTTCTCTTTCATGAGAAAATTTATAGAAAAAATTTAGGATAAAATACAACATTATCCATGAGCAAATTAAGGGTGAGAATTCGACGAGGAATAGAAATTCTTCCTCCTTTGGATTTTGTTCCTCTTTAATGATTCTAACTCACTTTAATTAATTAATTTCTTGAAGTAGAAAGTCATCTTATACTCTAGAATATCAATCCGAATCTAACATCTATGTCCTTGCAATTCTCGTCCTAAAAAGACTTTTGAATAGATAAAATGAGATTTTTTATGCTCGTATCACCTATTGACTCAACCTGAGATCACAGATTGCACAAAATTATTCTCCGACGTCATGGCTGCCTATTGGTGCATAACAAAAAAGCTACTATTTTTTTTTTTGTTTTTTTGGATTTTAATACAACTGTTAGAAAAGAAAAAATATAAAATTTCTATTTAATAAAAAAGAAATGTAAATAAATATCAATCAACAACTTATATATAGGCAGTTAAAAAATAATTTGTTAATTTCTTTCAATGTAACTGTCTATTTATTCTATTAAATTGTTATTTAATTTATTATTATTTTATTTTAATTTTTTATCACTGTTAATTTATAATTTTTACTCATAATTAATAATTTATAATTTTTTTAATTTTAAATAATTTTTTCAATATATCATGTCATATGGCTTAAAAAATTATTATTTGATTCAAAAAAAAAAGTATTGGAATTGATGATAAATTCGCATAAGTTTTAGTTAAGACTTGGTGTTTCATAAAGAAAGAAACACATAAATACAAAATACCATTCCATTAGGATTACATAACTTAAAAAAAAAAAAGAAAAAATGAATTCACGTATATAAAGACTCAAAATCAACTTACAAATTTTTTTACTAAGCCACTCTATTTTTTAAAATTATATGCTAGTCCAAAAAAAATTATTAAAAATTAAAAAATAATAATTTACAAACTAAAAAAAAAAAATTTGTATTGTTAAACAATTAAAAATAATACTGTACATACTGAGATAATTCTTTATCTTAATTCCTTTTATAAATGTTTTTTTAAAAAAAAATTTGGAAATAATTTCTCTCTTAAAGTTAATCATAATCATAAATTAAATTTAATTATGATTTATATTTTAAAATTTAAAAATTACATTAATACTACACCAATTTATTTGAAAATTATTTACAACCACCACTCCTCCTCCTCCCTCTATTTCCAACAAAATATTATCTAAATAACTTCACCTCTTAAAATTTTTCTCAACAGATTCATTCTTGCACGATAACCAAACAGCTGATTACCATCATACAACATAAAAATAATTAAAACACCATACATTTCCATCTCAGTATTATCTCTAATTTTTCATTTTTTTCTCTCTTTGCTTCAACCTACATCATATTCTTGATTGCTTGATGTAGTTTTATTTCAGTCCCACCCATTTGCCAATA
Source organism: Carica papaya (assembly GCF_054855325.1). Taxonomy (NCBI): domain Eukaryota; kingdom Viridiplantae; phylum Streptophyta; class Magnoliopsida; order Brassicales; family Caricaceae; genus Carica; species Carica papaya. The sequence continues at coordinate 24,753,611 of NC_142316.1, forward strand.
TTCATATTGGAAAGTGAATTGTCTCAGAATTACATGCAACATGCGGACAGATTCATACATGTCGGCGTTTAGCATGCGAGAGTTAAAACTGTTGATAGTAATTAATAAACTATGCTATCATACATACCCAAACATTAGTTTACAAATCCAACTTCTTCTCCCTACATACACTGCTTAAGTTATGAGGTACACTTCTACAACTCCATGCACCTGGTCGTTAATTATAACTAATATATACATATATATATATATATATATATGTAGACATGAAAAGAGGCATGCATAGTGCCTAGTGGGTCCTGTACTTGGATTCATCTATTTCGATTCCTTCCTCCACAGCTCGCTCTCCTCCAGACTTGTCCATAGTGCTCAGTCCACCTTTACGACCCATTTCCTTATATCCTTCAGTTCCTATCTGCTCCCTTCTTGTCTGTCCTCCTTTGCTCCCCAACTCTTGGTACCCTTCCGTCCCCAGCTGCTCCCTCCGAGTCTGTCCTCCCCGGCTCCTTCCTGATCATCAACATATAATTACATAAACATAAACCTCAACCACTTAATATATAACACCACTTAATATATAATACCTTCAGCTAAATGCTCTTGCGCTTCAAGACTCTTTCCCCCCGTTCCACCAGGAACCACAGTTTCTCCTTGCCTTGCTCTCGCATCCAGTTCTTCTCTCTCTTGCTGGGAGGCCATTCGAACTTGCTTTTATTTTTCACTACAAACTGACGCAGAACTAAAACAGTAAAGAAACCGATACTCTTCTCTCTCTCTCTCTCTCTCTCTATATATATATATATATAAATATGTGTGTGCGTGTGTGTGTGTGTGGCTGTCAGTCCATATATGGTGATCTTGCAGACTAGGAGAATAAGCACAGGGGAGTACGTAATATGTAGAGGTGAAGAAGAGGGAGAAGGGAAGGACACGTAAAGAGATAGACGCGGCAATGGCGGAGCTGTGAAGGCCATTGGAGAAGACACGTAGCTGCTTGTCACTGCTTTTCCTTGCTACTTGCTTGACACGAGTACTGTGATTATAAACAAATTGTAATTTAGAATATAATAAATAAATTATAAACATATATAAAATACATTGGTATAAGTTGATTATCTGGCTATTTAAATTAATAGATATACTAACGGTTCAACTTATTTTGTTTTTGCCAAAATACCTACGATTCATCTTAATACATTGAAAATATAATAATATTGTTACGAAAATTAATTTCTAAACTGTATATAATTATAAAAAAGTAAACGTAATTCAGTCAAGATTGGGATAAATTTTTTTTTTTATTCTAGTAATTTAAAAATACATCCCAAATAAAGTTGTACATCAAGTTTTTATTTTATAAAATTTCTTCATGATATATATATAAAATAATCTTTAAAAAAAATTATCAAAATATCATCCAAAAATAAATACAAATCATTCAAAATAAATATAAAATATTCTTTATATAAAATATTTCTACTATAATATAATAAATATATAATTATATTTTTCCTATAAATTTGCTGTATTATTATATAAAAATCTCTCCATCTTTTAAAATTAATCAAAGAAAATAATCATATTTTTAAAAAAAGAATACGTAATTTAATTTATTTTATAAATTAGAGAGAAAAAGATGTGTTTAAACTATGAATTACAGGGTAAAATACAAAAGAAATTGTAGAATAATTTACAATTTTTTTTTTCTAATTTTAAAATTGGTTTGGTATTAAAGTCCACCTGCTTTGTCGCTTATTTTTTTTAATATTTCATTACCTTAAATTTCTTACTTGAATTAATAATATTGATTAATTTGAAACTCTTAAACTAATACAATATCACCTAACTTGCATAATTATTTTTTAAAAAATATCATATTAAATTAAATTTATTCTATTTTATTAAGAAAATATAATTAAAATTTTTTATTTATAACTAAAATACTCTGAAAGTAAAACTCAGTTACCATACAATGAATCTAATTAATGTAATAATACGAAAAATACATTTAATTAAATTAAAAATATTTATAAACAAATCATTCCTAAACGCATAAAAACTTATATGATTAATTTTTTTTCTTTTAAATTCAAAGTTCAGTCTGATCCATTGAAGAAAAATAATTTTATATAATATAGTACAACAAATAATTATTAAGTACCTTGAAAATTATTATTAAAAAAATCAAAAATTATAAAATAGTTAATACAATCGAGAAATAAATTTTTTATATTTTAATAAAAACTTAAAATGAATAAATCAAAACTTTGAAAAATTAGAAATATATGTCTGCGTCTAGGAAAATCACAGCCATTCATTTCGACCATGACACTGAAAAATTGGAATGGAATCAACTCTACCAATCTCCAGATCTTTGGCAAGCTGCTTCTAACTTTCAACTTTGTCCTGTTCACATGGGGGCTCCGTATACTCTACACTAACCAAGCTGGCCAAACCAGGACAAACTGAAACAGAAGAAGAAGAAAACGATTCCAACCTCTTTTTTTCTTCTTCTCCTTCTCCTACTTCTTTTTCTTCTTCTTCGCTTCACAAAATAAATGCTAATTAATCATTTGCCTTGATTGGGATTCAATATAAACAATGAAAGAATCAGAAGAACGGGGTTCCTCGAAGAATCTCAAAAAAATCATCCCGCCGTACATGAAGGCGGTTTCGGGTTCATTGGGTGGGATTATGGAGGCGTGTTGTTTGCAGCCGATCGACGTTATCAAGACCCGTCTGCAACTCGATCGGAGCGGGACCTATAAAGGGATCATTCACTGCGGAGCCACAGTGTCGCGCACGGAAGGCGTGCGTGCTCTGTGGAAGGGACTGACCCCCTTCGCCACGCACCTGACTCTCAAATACGCGCTCCGCATGGGCTCCAATGCAGTGCTTCAATCCGCTTTTAAAGATTCAGAGACTGGTAAGCTGAGCAACCATGGACGAATTCTTTCCGGGTTTGGTGCTGGAGTTCTTGAAGCCCTCGTCATTGTCACCCCTTTTGAGGTTAGGGAGAATATTCTTTTTTTTTTTGGTGTTTATCGGAAATTTAAACTTTGTTTGCTTTGTATGATTCGTCTTTGTTTTTCCTCTTCGTTTTTCAATTTAGATTTATTATTTGATTTTGGCAATTAACATCTTTCTTCATTCCTGATAATTTTCTCCCGGGAAATTATTGGGTTATGGGGAAAGTAGATTCTGGGAGGGGAGAACTCGTTTCTCCGACCTATTGCATGGTGGAATTCACATTTCTAAGTTACCTTTGGATTTCATGCAAATAATGGGAAGAATGGTGTGATAATATTGAACTGTTTGAATGTGGCAAAAGTAATTCATTTTCAGGAAGGTGGTGATTGGTAGTGTAGCATTTGAATAAATTAATTTCACGGTTGGCTTAATCCTCAGTTCGTTTCTAGATATTTCAATATTTAATTCCATTAGTTGGATTATAACATTGTTCAAATGTTTGAATCACCTTCATTCCCACCTTGAATTTGTTGAAGTGACTTCTCCGATTCCTATGTTTCAGGAGTAATCTAAAATTGTATTAGTTAACCAGGAATAAATTAGAAATTGAACCAAACTGTCTATGAGGACCTGCTGGAATCACGTATGGATGCTTTCTTCCTAATTGTACTTGTCCAAACTTTCCCCTTCTACAAATCTGGTGATACTTTTGAATTGATGTCGAAGGGTTGTTAAGTTCATTCTTGTCTCGAGTGGACAAGTAAGGAACCATTTTAGTGATGCTTAGGAGTTAGGGGAGACAACTAGGATGATGTAACCAGGATTCTCCTTATTATAAAAATTCTCTTTTTTTTTTTCTTTTGACACAATCTTTCTCTTTTGTGATGGAAAATATTTTTTTGTGAAGTACAACTACCTCGTGGTATTGCTCAGCTTGAAATAGACTGTTCATACAAACGGGAAAAGAGATGGGAAAATGGGTGAAGTTTATTCTAGTGTTTCTATTGGGAAGCTGATTATGTAATTGTTACCCAATACTTCCTCTGATGAAAAGTTTAAGCAAGAGTTCAAAGTCATTAATTTGGCAGTCATGCCTGTTTATTATAGGAAAGTGCAAGTTTGCTTCTTTCATTTTTGACTTTCGATTTATGTTTGCCATGTAATTTGCTGATCTTAACTGTGGAAGAGTGCACAACAAGGAAGGGCACCGAATATTAAAAATACCTTAAAATGATGCTCTAATTGCATATTGCAGCACAAGAGGGTCCCATTTTAAATAACAGATATTACTAGCTTCTGTTCCATTGGGCTCCTTAATGCATACAAGATGTACTTTTTACCTGTACTTCCAACATAGGATGAGAGTTCATCTCCCCTGTTGTGGGCAAGTGCTGGTTCATATTCTGGAAATGTGATTTTGATCGGTGAACATTTTGCTTCTAAGATTGGAATTGTGGATATAAGCTTGAGTTTACTAGTTTGCCAGGGTGGCAAGTTGAATCACAGCCTGTGGTCAGAATACCGATTACCCGACGCTGACAACAGGTGTGTTATGCAAGGTGATTGGTGTAAAAATTATTCTAACTTTGCGTTAGTGTTTTACAGCATGCTACAGGAGGCATGTTCACTTTTATTGGCAGAGCACTTTATAAATAGTATATCATCTGCTTAAGAATTGCATTTGGCAAGTTAAATATTGGAAGTAACAAATCTGTCTTTGATGATCCAAAAGGATAGGAGCCATTGCAATGCCATTAAAGACATTATTTGGCCTTTGGGTAGAGGGGCTGGATTCACTTTTTCTGTAGAACTTTTACTAAGTTCTGCTGCTTCAAATATTGTGTGTCCTTCCACAATCCTTTATGTAATGTCTATGCATTAGAAATAACTTGCAAGACATGAGATTTTACAGTCTGTTGGGTTTCTACTTGTGCAGGTGGTAAAGATTAGATTGCAACAACAGAAAGGCTTGAGTCCTGAGCTCCTCAAGTACAAGGGTCCTGTACATTGTGCTCGTCTGATTATACGTGAGGAGGGCCTTCTTGGGCTCTGGGCAGGGGCTGCCCCAACTGTTATGCGAAATGGGACAAACCAGGCTGCAATGTTTACTGCCAAAAATGCATTTGATGTGTTGTTGTGGAAGAAACACGAAGGTGATGGGAAAGTTTTGCAACCATGGCAATCTATGATATCAGGATTCCTGGCAGGAACAGTAGGTCCAGTCTGTACTGGCCCCTTCGATGTCGTCAAAACTAGGTTGATGGCTCAGAGTCATGAAGTTGGCGAGTTGAAGTACAAAGGCATGATCCATGCTATCAGAACAATATATGTTGAGGAAGGGCTCCATGCCTTGTGGAAAGGACTGTTACCACGGCTCATGAGAATTCCACCTGGCCAAGCCATTATGTGGGCTGTGGCTGACCAAATAATTGGTCTTTATGAGAGGAGATATTTTCGCAACGCCCCTTTGTAATTTTAGTATCCTTTCACATATATTTTTTGCTTGTTCTGCTTTTCAGTTCAGGCCAGCATAAGTGTTTTTTAGTTGCTTTGCCTTCTCTTAAAAACCTGAATTTGAGAAGCCACCAATAATCTGGACAGGCTACCATGAGGTTTCTTTTCTTTCTGGTGGAATTCCACAACTTCATTTTCTTTTCTTTCTAGTTACATGGTCGGTGCAGTGGCCGCATTATCTAAACAAAATTAAGTTGTGTTGTAAAAGGATATCTTCATTCACTTGCTTCATATAATCACATCTCTGCTTCAACATGCTCCTCAAGCTTAGAGATGGCAACGCCCTGGACTGGTTTTATCCAACCAGCCTGAATCTGGCCTGATGTGGTTTTCTTACAAAAAAATTGGATTCAAGGTGGGACTGATATGGGTTGACATGAAAATAAGTTAGAGCCAGGAATGGTTGAGGTTGAACGTTTGTAAACCCACTCAAACGCAAACCCCGTAGTGTATGTATAATTTTTATTGATAATATATTAATAAAGATTTGGGTGACCGAGGAGCGACTGCGAGCAAGGAGTGACAGCAAAGAAAGATCGATGGTATGGCAAAAAATTATGAAGACTCAGAGGGGAAGAGCGCTAAGGGAAAAGGAAGACTAGAAGGGTGACTGTAAAAAAAAAAAAAAAAAAAAGGAAAAAAAAAATTGACTGCATGGAGAGAGAATGTGGAGATCTGAGAAAAGTTTTAGGGTTAGTTTTACATATATATACACACAAACACAGTTTTGATTTATATATATATATATATGTTTTAATTTAATAAACAAGAAAATATATTTTATTAAGATATAATTTATAGTACATAAAATTTTATATGTTTTACGGCTTGGTTCGGGGCATATGTTGAATTTAGTCATATTTGTCCGGAATTCACTTCATTGCCATTTCTACTCACAGCTCACTTCTCATATTTACAATTTGATCACTTATCTTATTTTGTATACATACATTCACACAATATTATTTCTTTATCTATTTTATATATAAGCACTATAAAAAGTAATGTAATTTAACAAAATTTCATAATTTATATAGTATGAGAGTATTAAATACTGTATTAGTCATTTCTCCTATGATAGATAATTCTTTATCGTTAGTCAAACCATTCTCATATTTGAAGGATATTCATTAGTCAACACCAAATTGCACAGCACCAAAATCCAAAAATAATAAACGTTAAGACCAAATATGGGATTGGTTTAGTTTTTTTTTTTTTCAAACCAAAAGCCTTCTACTTTTTTTTTTTCCCAACCCTCAAACTTCCTGACAGCCCTTATCTTATATACGATACCTTTCCTAATCATTACTTTTCTCATTTTTTTTCCCCATCTTATGCATCTCAAAGAAGCAATTGAGAGTCATTGTAGCATGTAGCGGAGAAGAATGAGAGAAGGACTAGAGATGCGAACCTAGATACGGAAAAATTGTAAACAACGGATGGACAAGAAAAGCAAGCCCGTGGAATTTAGATAACTACTTTCATCTTGAGATCAGATCCATCAAAGATTGAGTTTACACTTTAAGATTCAATCTTCCACCAATCCAACATCAAGATTTATTCAAGAAACGTAAAGAACATCAATCTAAAGTCCATGGAAGAAAGAGTCAAGAATCTTTAAGGCAATTTTAAGGAAATTATCATGAGAAAAGCTTTTCAAGATCCAACCTGCAAAGATACAAGATGCGCGGATCCAATACTTGTCTTGAAGGATCAAGAACCAACAAGATCAAGCACAAGAAGGAAGAAATAGCCTCCCTCGACCAAACAAGATAACCAAAAAGGAGGAAGAAGAATGTCCACACGCAAAAAAAAAAAAAAAGCCCTCCCCCTTGGGAGTTTTGAGTTTGATGAGCATCAAGTTTCCTTATCCAACGGGAAGAAGAAACCAAAGGAGGAAGATAAGGATAAATCGGCCAAAGGAGTTCTAAAGGAAGGATGTAACGGGAATCCGAGGAGGATAAGGTTGTCTGCATCAAATGGGAAGCCATACTTTAAAACTGCAAGACGATGATCATACAGAAATCAAATTCTGCCACAATTATGAAGAGTTAAATGAAGAAGCTATGTCCGAAAAGGGTTCCAAGATGGAGACCGAATGGGAATCTTGAACACCACCTAAGAGAAAGACTTTATCTATTAATTAAAGGGTTATATTTTAATTAAGTTTCTAACTTCTAATTGCATTAGTGTTTATTTTAATTAAGTATTTTATTATTATTTTAATGTAATTCAAGTCTAATTAGAATTAAAAATTCGATTAGAATTATTTAATTTGTTTTATAGCAGAGTAAGTGGATGAAAATCACTATAAGGAGGCCATCACCCCTTTCGTGATTCACAAGTTTAATTTGAAAACAATTTTGGGGAAAATGGGTGAAAATTTGGGTTCTGAATGTATTTTTGAAAGAAAAATCAGAAAACGATGGTTAAAACGTAATTTATAAAAGTTACGCAACGTCAGATGCCCGGTCAGCAGCCCCGACCAACCAGGACGCGCCAGGTGGCAGAGGCACTGACACAGGAGGCCACGCGGGAGGGAGCCACATGGGCGATCCGTGTGCCCGCGATCGAACGCCTGAGATCCGTTTCCGCACGCACGAACGGCCCAGATTAAAAACTTGCACGAACGACCCAGATTGCATCGCGCACGGACAGCCCAGATTGAATCGCGTACGAACGGCCCATATCAAAAGTGGATGGGTATAAATAACCCCATCCGTTCCCAAACCCTAACCCTAACCCTAGCAGCCAGACCCCCTCGCCGGAGAAGACAGTCCAGCCGCCGATGAGTCGACCGCCGCCATCCGTCGCCGCACCAGAGCAATTTCTGACCGCCAAACGAGGTAAAAATTTCTCCTCTTACACGAAATTTGATTTCAAACCCACACATGGCCAAATCGGAGTGAAAGAACCGGTCAATTGGCTGAAAAACACCGCCAAAACTCGGCGACGCCACCATAGGGTGTTTCGAAAAATGTCTCCGATGAGGCCCTTCTCAATTCCCGTTCGATGTGATTTTTCCACCGTTGTGATAAACTTTTCCTTCTCTACAGGTTAACTGGAGCAAAACACCCAACTGCAACGTGAGCCAGAGGAGCCGCCGCACCGGAGAGCCCCACCGCCGGTGAGTTTCGATTTTTTAAGTTTTTTGGCCCACTGAGGGCTCTAAGTGTGTTTTCTCGCAGGAACCGATGCAAATTTAGCTGAATTCGGCCGAAAACAGCCAACCTGAGGCGGAATGCCGCCGCGGGCGGCGGTGCCATTGCCAGAACACGGCAGAGCAGCCGTGCCGAATTTTTGAAATTGGCGGAGTAAGCCCTAGGTCTATTTTTTGGGTTATTTGGGATATTTATAGGTACTGTGAGCGCATTTCAATTCCTGCAAAAAAATTTAAGGAACCCAGGGACCGCCCGTAGGCGCAGTAACCACTTAGCTTTCAGCGTCGAATCAAGTAAGGACCCCTAACCCTATTTCCTATCATGGAATTGAAGTTTGAATAAATGATAATACTGTATACAAATTAAATAGATATGCATAATTAATTACGGATTGCTAATGGAGCCCGAACCGGACATTATTCTCTGTCGATTTCTGTTTGATTTATTTTACAGTTTAAATGTATTATAGTATCTGGTTTATCTATTCTATGATTTTAAATGCATGCATCATTACTTACTTGACCACTGTGTAATTTTTGGATTTAAGATATGATTACATTACCGGGTACATGTTCATTGTTTACGTGATTGTGTTTGATTTGGTAACGGAGACTAAAGGAAAATAGGAAAGGGGTGTGATCTAAATAAACAGATAAGATGACAGCCTCACTAGATATCCTGAGAGATGGTGGACGGACCTAGTTCATAGGGAACCCTACCGTGAACGTTGTCTCATATCGGACGGGGTATGGAGAGTTGGTAATTTAGCACTCATACCGAACGGAGAATGGGGACGGCCCGCTTCATCCCCATACCGGACGGGGTATTGAGGTTTAATGTCTTGGCGCTCATACCGGATGGGGTATAAAGACGGCTATATAATTAAGACTGTTAAGGGAAAGGGTTCACGTGGAGCAGGGACACCCCTATGAATCCCCATAGATACTAGTAAGCTGGTGAAACAAGAAACGGTTACGAGTTCGTCTATTATTAATGGATATGGATTTATAATATGTAACGTGATGGTTGGTTATGCATGAAATTATAATCTGTATGATATTATTGTCTTTATAGGTTGTTTTCATGAATTCCCCAATGGTAAGAAAAAGAGTAAATGGTTTTATTTTGAATAAATGTATTAGTTTAAATCTACTGCTCCATTGGTTATTTTAATTTTCTACCAACCTTTGCTTCTGTAACGGTGATATAGTGTGATGTGTTTACTGGGCTAGTGTAGCTCATTCCTTATTTAACTATTTCAGATCAAGAGGACTTGATTCCTGAGCCCGATCCGCAAGAAGACTGCGAGTAGATGTTAGATACCTTATATTTTCTTTTGTTTTTCTCATTTCTCGTGTTTCTTTCAAATAATTCATTCCGTGATGTTTGTTTAGTACTTTTAAGTTATTGTGTAAGGGATTTAAAGCTTAACTTTTTATTTTGCTTCCGCACTTAAATTAGTATATATATTTTTTTTTTGATTTTCGGGGTCGTTACAGTTGGTATCAGAGTCGCGTTCCTCGGACCCGTCCCTTATACAATAATATTTAGAGAAACACCAAAACAATGAATTATCACTCAACCCTTCCTTGTGAAATGCAGGTACAAAGAGATGAGAAGAGGAAAACCCCCACTAAACCGAGCAGTCGGGGATGGTTCTCTTAGGGAAGACGTTGACAGGATATTTCATATGTTAGAGAGACTTATTGTTGCCCAGCAGGGTCGAGAGAAGAGGAGGGAGCTACCTGACCCTCCTCCGCTGCCACAGGTTGAGCTACCACTGCAGCGAGAGGATCCCGAGCCACCCCGGTATGACCCTGCTCCTCCACAGTACCACCCAGCACCACCGCAGTATGATCTAGTGCCCCAGCCACAGTACCGCCCGGCACCACCACAGTACAATCCGGTGCCCCCACCATATTAGTAAGTATCACCATAGGGCCCCCCAGTCTATCATCATCCTGGCCTAGTCCTTTTTTCACGGGACCCAGTTCCTCCCACAATTGACCCGATCTACATAGAGAGGTACAAGAGACTAAACTCATCCACTTTTGCAGGAGAATCCTCTTTTGAAGATGCTGAGTACTGGTTGGCAGAGAGAGAGAATGCCTTCAAGACCTTAGGGGTGACTTCTGAGCAAAAAGTCACCCTTGCTACCTACATGCTAGTGGGAGAAGTAAACCACTGATGGGAACTCAAACAGACCATCCTGCCTATTCTAGTTACTTAGGAACAGTTCCTAGCAGCCTTTCATGCAGAGTACCTCCCAGAGCATCTTCGACATTTGAAGGAGATGGAGTTCGTCCACTTAGTACAGGAGAATATGACTGTGTTAGAATTTGCTCGTAAGTTCCTGAAATTGGGCCGATAGTCCCCTAAGATGTTATTGGATGAGGGCAGGAAGGCTAGGAGGTTCCAGTGGGGCCTCCACCCAGAGATCAGGCAGCATTTGTTCGTGTTGGAGTTCAGGACCTATTCGGTCATTCTGGCCAAGGCACAGCTGGTGGAGAGGAGCTTCCACACCCTCTCTCAGGTGGGAGGAAACCTCAGACCCTCAGCTTCACCCTGCAGAGCAGCACCTACTGTGTCTGTCCAACAGAATAAGAGGCTCAGGCCGGTGATCCAGGCTCCTCCTCAAACTCTAGTGGTAGGACGTAGTAAGATCTGTCAGCATTGCAGCAGGGATCACGGGGACCGATCCTACTACCCCCTCAACAACACCTGTCGCATATGTGGTAGTACCCAACATTATGCAAGAGAATGCTCAAGGAACCAGAATCAGGGCAGACCTCCTATCCAGGGCAGGGCTTACAATCTTACCCAGCAGGATGCTGAAGCCAACCCGAACGTAGTACAGGGCAAACCTAAGAAAGAGAATTGTATTCAAGAGATTCCGATAGTCTGAGACTTCCCAGATATATTTTCAGATGAACTACCCAGACTGCTAGTGGACAGGGAAGTCAAATTCACCATAGACCTACAGCCAGGCACCTAACCTATTTCAGTTGCTCCTTACCGCATGAACCGCGTCGAGATGGAGGAACTGAGGAAACAAATCACTGAATTGCAGGAGAGTGGTTTTATCAGACATAGTGTGTCCCATTGGGGTGACGGAGTCACTTTTGTTAAAAAGGGAGATGGAACGATGAGACTATGTATTGATTACAGAAGATTGAACAGAGTCATAATCAAGATAGTTAAAGAGTCATGAGAAAAACTATCTCACCTATGACTTAGAGCTTGCCGCAATCATACATGCATTGAAGACTTATCGCCATTATTTATATAGAGAGACCTTTCAGATTTATACTGATCACAAGAGTTTGAAACACATATTCACTCAAAAGGATCTCAACATATGTCAGAGAAGGTGGATAGAACTTCTTAAGGACTATGATTGTGACATCTTATATCATCCGGGTAAGGGCAACGTGGTAGCCGATGCATTCAGCAGAAAAAGTGCAGGTATATTAGCCTATTTGATGGTTTCAGAATGCAGGCAGGCCACACAACAGGTTCAACTTCAGGACTTAAGGAGAGTTACATGTTTGGGCCCTCTGACCGTTCAGCCTGAGTTAATCCAAAGAATAAGGGAAACTCAGTTAGCTGATTTTGCCCTAGTAGCCATCAAGAAATATGCAGAACAAGAAGTTAGCTCAGAATTTCGAGTCTCCGCCGATAAGTTGCTCCGATTCTAGGACATGGTGTGTATTTCAGGTGACAGTGAGTTAAAGAGAGACATCATAACAGAGGCCTATAGCTCAAAGTTTACCATGCATCCCAGAAACATTAAAATGTACCAAAGTATGTGACCCCAATTTTGGTGGAACAGGATGAAAAAAGATATAGCTGACTTTGTATCTAAGTATTTAGTATATCAGCAGGTCAAAGCAGAGCATCAGCGCCCAGGTGGGCTACTTCAGCCATTATCGATCCCAGAATAGAAGTGGGAACATATCACCATAGACTTTGTGATAGGATTACCTAAGGCACGCTCAGCACATGATGCCATCTGGGTAATTATCGACAGGCTTACCAAGTTTTTCTACTTCTTGGCTATCAGGATGACCGATCCCTTGGACAAGTTAGCAAGAATGTATATCCGAGAAATAGTCAGATTGCATGGAGTCCCAGTTACAGTGGTGTCCGACCCCAGGTTCACTTCTTGATTTTAGAATAGCTTTCATCAGGCCATGGGAACGAAGCTGTCCCTCAGTACTGCATTCCACCCTCAGACTGATGGACAGTCAGAAAGGACAATTCGTACACTTGAGGATATGCTTTGAGCTTGTGTTCTTGACTCCGGAGACCATTGGGACGACTATCTACCCCCGATAGAGTTCGCCTACAACAACAGCTACCAAGCGAGTATTGGCATGGCTCCGTATGAGGTGTTATATGGGCGCCCATACAGATCGCCGCTTTGTTGGGAAGAAGTAAGCGATAGAAACTATTCGGCCAAGATCTGGTAGAGGAAACTGGATCCAAAATAGTTAAGATCAGGAAGAACATTCAGACGGCTCAAAGCAGACAAAAAATTTATGCAGACACCCGAAGAAGAGATTTAGAATTTGAGGAAGGCGACCGAGTGTTTCTTAAGGTCACTCCTTTCAAGAGAATCAATAGGTTCGACAGGAGAGAGAAACTGAACTCACAATTTATTGGACCATTTGAAGTCTTAGACAGGATTGGTACCGCCACCTACAGACTAGCACTGCCTCCAAAACTTTCTAAGGTCTACAATGTGTTTCACGTGTCAATGCTACGCAATTATAATCCGCATCCCTCTCATGTCCTGGCCTACAAGCCTCTTCCACTCTAGAAGGATTTATCCTACGAGGAAGTACCAGTCAGCATGGTGGATCAAGAGAGAAGATTACTTCGCAACTGGAAAATATCCTTTGTAAAGGTCATATGGCAAAATCACACACCAAGGGAGACTACATGAGAGCTAGAATCAGACTTTAAAACTCAGTATCCCCAGCTGTTCGATTGAGAGTGAGAGAAAAATTTGAGGGACCAAATTTTTTTTAAGAAGGGGAGAGTTGTAACACCCAATAACATTTTTTTAATTTTATTTTTGTTTTTTAATATATTTATTTATTTATTTTATTTTATTTTAATTTATTTTGTTTTAATTTAATGGAAAAAAATGGTAAAATTTGTTAAGGATTAATTTGAAACAATTTTTGGGGAAAAGGGTGAAAATTTAGGTTCTGCAGGTATTTTTGAAAGAAAAAACAGAAAACGAGAGTCAAAACGCAATTTATAAAAGTTATACCACGTGAGATACCCGATCAGCAGCCCCGACCAATCAGGACGGCCCAGATTGAATCGCGATGAACGGTCCAGATTCACTCCCTATGTAATTGTGATCGGATGATCTAGATCAAAAGTGATGGATGGCCCAGATTAAAAGCAGATGGGTATAAAAAATCTCTTCTGCACCCAAAACCCTAACCCTAGCCACCAGGGAGTCGACCACCGCCACCCGCAGCCGCACCGAAGCAATTCTCGACCGCTAAACGAGGTAAAAATTTCTCCTCTTGCACAAAATTCGATTCCAAACCCACCCATGACTAAATCGGAGTGAAAGAACCGGCCAATTGGCAAGAAAACGCCGTAAAATTTTAGCGGTGCCGCCGTGGGGTGTTTCGAAAAATGCCTCCGATGAGGCCATTCCCGATTCCCGTTTAATGTGATTTTTCTACTATTGTGATCACCGTTTCTTTCTCTACATGTTCACCATAGCAAAACACCCAACTACAACGTGAGCCGTAGGAGCCACCGCACCAAAGAGCCCCACCGCCCGTGAGTTTCGGTTTCTTACATTTTTTTAGCTCACCAAGGGCCCTAAGTGTGTTTTCTCGCAGGAATCGATGCAAATTTGACTGAAAAAATGTAAAAAACTGAAACTCACCGGCGATGAGGCCTAAGTGTTTTTTCTCGCAGGAACCGATGCAAATTTGGCTTAATTCGGCCAAAAAGGGCCAAAAACAGCCAAACCGATGTGGATCACCGCCGCGGGCGGTGACACTATCGCCGGAGCAAGGCAGAACTGCCGTGCCGAATTTCTGAAATTGGCGGAGTAAGCCCTGGGTCTGATTTTTTGTGTTATTTGGGACATTTGTAGGTACTGTGAGCGCGTTTCAGTTTCTAAAGAAAAATTCAGGGAACCTAGGGACCGCTCGTAAGCGCAGTAACCACTTAGCTTTCGGCGTCGAATCAAGTAAGGACCCCTTACCCTACTTCTTATCATGGATTTGAAGTTTGAATAAATGATAATACTGTATTTTGTACAAATTAAATAGATATGCATAATTAATTACAGATTGCTAATGGAGCCCAAACCGAACATTATTCTATGTCGATTCTTGTTTGATTTATTTTACAGCTTAAATGCTTTATGGTATCTGGTTTATCTATTCTATGATTTTAAATGCATGTATCACTGCTTACTTGACTATTGTGTGATTTTGAAATTTAAGATATGATTGCATTACCGGGTGCATATTCATTGTTCAGGTGATTGTATTTGATTTGGTAACGAAGACTAATGAAAAACAGGAAAGGGGTGTGATCTAAATAAACAGATAAAATGACAGCCTCACTAGATATTCTGGGAGATGGTGGACAGACCGGGTTCATAGAGAACCCTACCATGAACGTTGTCTCATATTGGACGGGGTATGGAGACTTAGTAATTTGGCGCTCATACCGGACAAGGTATGGGGACGGCCCGTTTCATCCTCATACCGGACAGTATTGAGATTTAATATCTCGGTACTCATACCGGACGGGGTATGAAGACGGCTATATAATTAAGACTGTTAAGAGAAAGGGTTCACGTATAGCGGGGACACCCCTATGGATCCCCATGGATACTAGTAGGCTGGTGAAACGAGAAACGGTTACGAGTTCGTCTATTGTTAATAGATATGGATTTATAATATATACCATGATGGTTGATTATGCATGAAATTATGATCTGTATGATGTTATTGTCTTTATAGGTTGTTTTCATGAATTCCCCAATGGTAAGAAAAAGAGTAAATAGTTTTATTTTGAATAAATATATTAGTTTAAATCTATTGCTCCATTGATAATTTTGATTTTCTACCAACTTTTACTTCTGTGACGGTGATATAGTGTGATGTGCTTACTAGGCTAGTATAGCTCATTCCTTATTTAACTATTTCAGATCAAGATGACCTCATTTCCGAGCTCGATCCGCAAGAAGACTGCGAGTAGATACTAGATACCTTATATTTTCCTTTGTTTTTCTCATTTCTCATGTTTCTTTTAGATAATTTATTCCGTGATATTTGTTTAGTACTTTTAAGTTATTATGTAAGGGATGTAAATTTTAACTTTTTATTTCGCTTCTGTACTTAAATTAGTATATATTTCCTTTTGGATTTCCGGGGTCGTTACAGTATGAGTGTAAGGATTTCATAAAATTATATCTAAATTTAAATCACCATACTTATATTAAATCAAAGATATTATATTTAAAATGGAAACATACCTAAATTCATAGCAGAAAAAATCTGCATATCATGCAGTAGATCTTCCAAATCAACATGTGGTTTTTTGGAGTTCTGACACACTCTCTCTATTTTTAGTGACGAGATAATAGAGTAAAAAAATTCTACGTATAATTTGGGGACCATAACTATCTATTTATATTTTTAAGTTTTCATTATTTCTAATTTTACCGATCATAAAATAAGAAATAACACTTTTAGTCTCTACCAATAAAAAAGAACCATACTTTATTTGATGTATTAAAGTCCAATATCTATTTAACCTTAATAGATTAATTTTAAACCTACCAAATTAAATTGATAGGCATTTATGCACAATAAACCCATATACAAACCCACATACAATTGATTAAAATCCAACAATCTCCCACTTGGGATATATATGTCATTTTATAATTGTGCTTTAACAACTTTATAAATACTCATAATTTTGCTATCAATACCTAAATGCATCCCTAAACAATCAAGTCCATAAATCATATCAACATAGGATCAAAGCGGTCTTGGCTACAATTATCATAGCTAAACCTATCAATAGTAACGTATATCAATACAACCGAATGACATGAATCAAGCATGGATGTGTAATATGAAAATTACATGTTATGTGATCCGAGCATATCTATTTCCAACTCGTCCTACCTTAACTTTAGTGAGATTAATGTTAAGGAAATTCAGAAATAAAATATAAACCAAATCAATATAATTGAAATTAATTACCAAATATATAAACCATATCCACAATACAAAACTCAAAACATATATGTATCATAAAAGCAATTATAGTGCAAAACTCTTACTGAGACTATACATCCTCAAGAGATACAACACTCATATGAGAAATGTGCTCATGAAAGACCTTAGGTAGTACTCCCTTAGTGAGCAGATCCATAACCATAGAATTTGTCCCGATGTGCTCTATTGATATCTGTTTACTTTAAACTCTTTCTTTAACAATGAGAAACTTGATGTCTATATTTTTTTGACTTTGTTGAACTCCTTTTGTTATTGAAATACATAACTACAGACTTATTATTATAAAATATCTTTAATGGTCTTTCAGTTCCATCTATAATGCATAGTTTAGTGAAAAAATTTCTCAGTTACAGTCCATATTGGATGTCTCATAACAAGTTATGAACTCTACTACCATGGTGGAAGAGATTATAAGTGTTTGCTTAACATTCTTCCAGGAAATAACCTTCCCAAAAAGTAAGTAGATATAGCCTGATGTGGATTTCCTGTTGTCTTAGAATATGATGAAATCAAAATTAAAATAACCTATAATCTCCAGCTAATTTGACCCTCTGCATGTGAGTATAAAGTCCTTCATTGTTTGTAGATACCGCATGACACATTTAACTGCTTTTTAATGATTCATACATGAATTGCTCAAATATATCTCTAACATTCCAACAACGTATACAATATCTGAATGCGTACAAATTTGTGCATATATAAGACTTCCTATAATTAAAAAATAAGAAATCTTTTGCATCTCCTTAGTCTCAAAGTCGTTCTTAGGGCAATGACTTAAAGTAAATTTATCTCATTTAGATATAAGAGTGTCACCTGGTTTATAATCTTGTATGTCAAATCTCTTAAGAGCCTTTTCGATATAGCTCTTTTGTGATAATTCAAGAATACCCTGAGTGCGATTCCAGTACATCTAGATCTCTAAGACAAAAGAGACATCCCCAAGATCTTTCATTTCAAATTTTTTTGATAGAATTCTCCTAATTTTGTGCAATAAATTTATATTGTTACTGGCAAGTAGTATGTCATCGATACATAAAACTAGAAAAATGTACTTACTACCACTAAACTTATGGTATACACAATCATCTACTATATTTATCTCAAAGTCAAACGAAATGATAACTCAATAAAATTTATGATACTATTGATAGGAAGTTTACTTAAGTTCATAGATAAATTTCTTTAATTTACAAACTATTTGTTTTGCATCACCCCATACAAAGTTTTTTTTTTTACACCATAAAAATTATTTCATCAATGTCACCATTGAGAAATGTTTTCTTAACATCTATCTTATACAACTCAAGATCAAAATATATCACTAAAGTTATTATAATTATGAAAGAATCTTTCGATAAAATTAGAGAGAAAGTTTCTTTATAATATATGTATTTTTCCTATGTAAAGCCTTTAATGATAAGACGAGCCTTGTATCTCTCCACATCACCTTTTGAATCCATCTTGGTCTTAAATATCCATTTGTAAGTAATGGATTTTGCACCTTCAAGTAATGGGACAAGATCTCATACGTCATTGTCCTTCATGGGCTTGATCTCTTCATTCATGACATCAATTCACTTTTGAGAGTTTAAGTTTTTTATGACTTGATAGAAGTTAATTGGATCATCTTTTTACCATTTGATGTTAACCTCATGCTCTTAGAGAAATACAATATAACCATTTAGAATTGCACTTCTCATTTCTTTGGTGGATCTTTTTAATGGTATTGGTTCTTGAGTTTGTGGAGTTTATTTTTCTAGAATAACTTTCTGAGCATGTACAAGAGGTAACATGATATTATCTAAGTCTAAAATTGCTTCTTAAACAATGTTAGGTATAAAAATATGATCCTGAACATTTTTAATAGCAACTGAGGGAAAATCAACATATTGTTCTTTAAAGATAAATTTTTGAACTCTCTCTCCCCACTGTAAACTCAACATCCTCAAAAAAATCGAATATTTTATGTCTAAAAAATTAACTTAATTATAGGATCGTAAAACTTATAACTCCTGGATTTTTTAGAATAGCCAACAAAATAATAACTGACAATTCTTGAATCCAGTTTCTTTTTATTTGGCCTATAAGGTCTGGTCTCAGGTGAACATCTCCAAATGTGCAAATGCTTTGAACTAGGATTTTTACTAGTTCAAAGCTCATAAGGAGTCTTTACAGTTGCTTTGGTTGGAACTTTATTGAGTATATATGTTGCAGTCTTTAATACTTCTTCCCAAAGAGATTCAGGTAAGGTTGAATGACTAATCGTGCTCATCACCATATCTTTAAGCATTTTATTTCGCCTTTCAGGAATATCATTCATGCTAGACGAACCTAACATGGTGTACTGTGGAACGATACCGCATTCCTATAGGAATCTAAAAAACTATCCTAGACGTTGCTCATTTGATCTATCATATCTGTTATAGTATTCACCATCACGGTCAGATCTAACAACTTTAATTCTTTTGTTGAGTTAGTTCTTAACTTCAACTTTAAAATTTTGAACACATCTAGTGATTGTGATTTCTCATGAATGTGATAGAGGTAGTCATTTTTACAATAATCATCTATGAACGTTATAAAGTATTATTGGTCATTCCAAGAAGCTGTAGGGAATAATCCATAAATGTCTGTATGTATAAGCTATAATACATCTATAACCTATTGGTACTTAATCTCTGGATGTTTATTTGTTTTCTCTTGATGCAATTAATATACATGTCAAAATCTACAAAATTAAGGGTATCAAGAATTTCATCCAACACAAGTCTCTTAATTTTCCTCTTGGAGATATGACATAATCAACTGTGCCATAATGAGACAGAATTCTCACCGGTCAATTTTTGTTTTACACCTCATGTACTAACATGCAATGATTCATTATGAGAAGCAACTATATTAAACAAATAAAGATATAATTTTCACTTTAATTCTTTTGTTGAGTTGATTATCAACTTTTGCCTTAAAATTCTTAAACACATCCGACTATGATTTCTCATGAATGAGATAAAGGTATGCATATATAGAATAATTATCTATAAACATTAAAATATTATTAAAGATTCCAAAAAGCTGTAGGGACTGATCTAAAAATGTCCATATGTATAAGCTCTAATACATCTATAACCCTATTGGAACCCAATCTCCTAGTCTGTCTATTTTCCCTTGATGCAATTAACATACATGTTAAAATCTACAAAATCAAGGGTATCAAGAATTCCATCCGACACAAGTCTCTCAATTCTACTCTTGGAGATATGACCTAATTACGTGTAACGGCCCCTGAATTTTAAAATGAAATATGTGTATTAAAAAGGTCAAATGCGGAAGCGTAATAAAAATTTTGATTAACATCCCTTACACTAAAACCAAAAACGTGCTCAAAGTATAAAAGAATAAACTAACTAAAAGAGAAACTCGAAAATAAAAGCTATAAATATAACTACGGAGTCTTCAGGCATTCCCTTCGTCGTCTTCCTGCGGAACGGGCTCGGGAATAATGTCTTCTTGATCTGAAATAATTAAATAAGGAATGAGCTACACCAGCCCAGTAAAGACATCACACTATCTCATCGTCATTGAGGTAAAGGTGGGTAGAAAACACAAAAAGATCAATGGAGCATAATTTACAACAAATTCTTTTATCAATAATAAAATCTTTTACTATCCACTTACCTCGGTGAAGTTCATAAAACAACATACGAAAGCAATAACATTATCATCATCATGAAATCATATGAACTGTATAACATAATACTTATCACGCCTTTTGCATTTCAATCATTACACAACATATTTTTCCTCATTTACCAGCCTACTAGTATCCATGGGGATCCATAGGGGACTTGCTACCCGTGAACCCTTAACACTTGTAATCAGATTCCAGGGCCGTCCCCATACCCCGTCCGGTATGGGCGCCAAAACACATATGGTCTCTATACCCCGTCTGGTATGAGAGACCACAATCCCGGTAGGGTTCCCTACGGACCCGGTCCGTCCACCATCTCCCAGGATATCTAGTCAGGCTGACCACATTATACAATTATCAATTTACATAACCTTTTATTCCCCTTTTTTCTCAGTCAGCATCATCAAATCACACACAAACAAGCAACCAGTAATTTATGCCAAACGAGACAACATACAAATTCGGGTTCTCAGTCATTCAACCCATAATCAATAAAACAGTGATATATGCACACGAAACTATGAAATGAAAACATCAGACCTCATACTGCATTTAAAACTGTAAAATAGGCCAAACAACAGCTGATCGACAAACACACCAGACTGGGGCTCTATTAGCAACCTTAAACAATTTCACACATCTATTGATTCATGAAATACCGTTTTATCATTTATTGAACTTTAATACCGTGATAGGAAATAGGGTGAGGGGTCCTTACTTGTTTCGGGGTCTGAATACGGCTCTACAGTGCGCCTACAGGCTGTCCCTAATTTTTCCTGAATTTTTTCCGGGGAACTGAAACGCACTACTGGTACCTGCACGTGTCCCAAAAAATTCCAAATTAGACCCAGGGCCCCTTTCGGCCAATATCGCAATTCCGGCACGGCGGCTCCGCCGTGCTCCGACGACGGCACCGCCGCTTGTGGCGGCGATTCGCCTCGGGTTGGCCGTTTTCGGCCACACTTGCATCGGTCCCTGCGATAAAACAATCCTAGGGCCCTCGGGGGGCCAAAAAATTATGAAAAACTGAAGCTTACCGGCGGCGGTGCTCTCGGGTGCGGCGGCTCTCCGGCGAGGTTCGTGTTTTGGTGATTTGGCTCTGATCAACCTGTAGAGAAAATAATGGTGATCACGGTGATATAAAAATTGTATCAAACGGAGGCCGGGAAGGGCCTCATCGGAGGCAAAAACTGAGGAGGGGCGTGGCGGCGCCACTGGGTTTCGGCCGTGTTTTCCGGCCGTTTGACCGGGAGTTTGGCTCCGATTCGACCACAAGGGAACTCAGCATTGAAAAATGAGCCGGGAGTATGAAATTTACCTCGATCGGCGGTCAGAAAACTACCCGGTGCGGCGGCGGGTGGCGGCGGCCGGCTCCTCCGGCGTCTGGTTCGTCTTCTCCGGTGAGGGCTGGCGGGTAGGGTTTTTGTGGTCAGGTGTGGGGGGTTTATTTATACCCTTTGCCTTTTAATCACAGCCGTCCATCTTGATTTAATCTGGGCTGTTCGATCGCGATTTAATTTGGATTAAATTCGGACCGTCCATCACGATTAAATCTGGGCCGTCCGTGTGCACGCTTGATCTGGGTCGTCCGTGCGCGCACGCGGATCGCCCATGTGGCCCATTCCCGGGTCGGCGTGGGCTTGCCACACGGCAGGTCCTGGTTGGCCAGGGCTGCTGACTGGGCCGCTGACGTGGCTGCTGACGTGGCGCTAACGGGGCACAACTTTTCTAAATTACGTTTTGACCCCCGATTTCCGATTTTCTTTTCAAAAATACCCTCACAATCCAAATTTTCACCCCTTTTTCCCAAAATCAATTTCAATTAAATCCAAATAATATTTCTACCCAATTTTATCATTATTATCATTTTTATTTTTATTTTTATTAAATTAAATAAATCAATTAAAATTCAATAATTACAAAATAAACTAAATAAAATAAATTAAAAATTAATAATAATAATAATAATAATAATGATAAAATTAATGGGTGTTACATTACGTATGCCATAATGAGATAAAATTCTCACTGGTCAATTTTTGCTTTACACCTCATGTACTCACATGTAATGATTTATTATGATAAGTAATTGTATTAAGCAAATAAAGATTATCGTGACCTAATAAAGAATCAGTACCAGTTAACTTTAAATCATAAAAAAGACTAAACTTTTTATTCTCAAAAGAACAAGAATAACAAAATTTATCTAAAATAGAAATAGAAATCAAATTCCTTCTAAATGACAGTATAACCTAAGTCTCATTTAAATCCAAATAAAAACCAGTTTTTAACAATAGTCTTAATGTCTTAATCACTTGAACTTCCACTAATTTTTCGTCGACAACATAAGTGAATATGATATCTTTACTTGGCTTTCCGTAACTCAGACAAACCTGTATAGACACACTGATATAAGTTATTGCACAAGAATTTATCCATCAAGTGTGTCTAGATATCGAAGTTAAATTAACTTCAGAACAAATAAAGTTAAAAATCATATATTTTGTAACACCCCATCCATCGTTTTGCTTAATTAATTTAGAAAATCCTATTTATTCGCAAATCGTCAATTTTTTCAAATTTTACTTATTTTAATTTTATTTAAATTTTAATTATTTTTGTTTATTTCTAATTTAATTTCATTTATATTATTTATTTACTTAGAAAAAATTGGAAATTAAAAAAAAGACGAAACAGAAAAAATCCCGCAGGAAAAATCCCACAAGGAGGGACAACAGCCTGTGTGGGGTGCCTATGCACTGCGCGCGCGCACGTCCCATTTACGTGCACGATGCAGGGTCAGACCATGCGCACGACTTGTCACCCACAGGTTGCCGTCCGCACGTCACCTCGTGCGCGGATAAGCCCCTGTACGCCTGAGGCCTACGTGCAGTAGGCCTATGCATGTGGTGCCCAGCAAGCCGAGGCCCCGCATGTGACGCCCAGCGCACCTAGGCCCTGCACACTTGGCAGGAGGCCTATGCGCCTGCAGTGCGCCGAGCGAGCCACTGCCACCTTGGGCAATGCACCACTATCGCCGGCAAAAGAGGCCTTCATCCCTCGTTTTTCATATCGATCATCTTTTTCCTATCTCTCTTCACCGAATTTTGTCACTTGGCGCGAATCCAATGATTCCAAATTTTTATAAATAGGTCTTCCCTTCCCACTCTTCCCCACACTTCCATTCTTCCATTTTTCAAGACTTAGAGAGAGAGAGAGAGAGAGTGATTTAGATAGAGAGGGAGGGAAAGAAAAGAAGAATGGTGAAGGAGGAAATACCAAGATTTCGGTAAGAAATTTAGTATTTCTTTTGACGTCTTAAAGAGTATTTTTTAAAAAACTATTAAATTATGATAATTATGACTTTGTTTGTTTTGCACGTTTGTGTATTTGTAGGTCTTATAAGCTGAATTGTTCTTGTTTTTAAGCATGTTATGTGATTTATAGACACTTGATATTTTATATGTAATAAAAATAATATGAATTCGGTATTGTTATTTGGAAAGATGAAAGAAACAAAAAAAAAAAGAAATGTGAAATGAAGCATGAATAGTCCGAAGTATGTATATGTATTGACATATATAATACATCAAGTGTCTCGTAAGGTTTTTTATCTCTGAGGGGTATCTGTTCTCCTAGACCCATCCGGGGTATCTATGTCTCCCTCTCCCATCTGGCCTGGAGAGACATAAGAGGACCGCTCCCTGTGGATGACGGTGTACCCTCTGACAAGGGTGGTGACTCGAATATTTATTAGGGGTCACATTTGCCTAAGTACTGCCGTGACTGTAAATATTTGATAGGACCATTATGGTTGGTACAGCCGTGATCATAGATCATACAATGGTTTGACCAGCCCAAATTTTGCCTATGTAAATTGCTGTTATTTAGATTTGATCTGGTCCTTCTATATGGATAGTTGAAAATCTGTATCTACTTCCAAAGATGGAAATTATAACGACTTCGTGAAGCATGACCCAAAAATCTGAGCATTTTATGATTTATTTGATTTTTTATATTATCTGGCATAGTGTATGTTTATTTGATTATATTAACGTACTTTTTTCTAATGAATAAATTATTTTCATAATATAAGATAGGTCTACAAAATAGCCAAATAGTAAATATATATGTTAGAATAATTCACCTTTAAAACCTTACGATATTATTTGAATATTATTTTTTTTAAGTATATGGAACTCACTCTTTTTATGTCCCCCCAGATGAGGAAGAAAACGAGGGACCGCAGGCTGACCTACCCTTGGAAGTCTATAAGGATCCCGTGGATCCATAAAACTTGAGTACATGATTATTCTCACACTCTGATGAATCCAATAACATAGTGAAAGAACTGATCTTTTTGTAATTATAGCCACTTTTAACATCAGTATATGTATGTAATTGGAACTCATATATAGTTGTAAGGGATTTGTATTAATTTATTCCACTGCATAAACTTTGATCATGCACTCGTTCTTCTGTTTCTATA